>NC_059186.1:4356831-4656831 GCF_020631705.1 Daphnia magna | reverse complement strand
AGGTAATTTTTCAGCTCGATGTAGATTTGCTGATGGTACGGATAGTAGAGCATCCGAGTTGTCATGATCTCTCTCATGTTTTTATCCCTGACCATAACGACAGTCAAAGTGACATCCTTGCCGTGAAAGACAATAAAATTGGTCTCTTTCTGGACGGCGAAAACAACTTCCATCTGCCCGCGTAGTAAGAGCGTCGTCAGATTGGGATGGAGAACGACGCTGTAGCGCAGCGGGACGATGAAGTCCGGCAGTCGGACGTCGTTCCATGGAAAAGGCTCGCCGTTGGTGGCAATCGCTTTTGGTAGTGGGGTCACGGTGACATCTTGGTGAAAGTCGAGTCCTTCTTCGACGTGTCCACAATGACTGGGTCTTACGAAGGCAATGATGAGCGAACAGGTCAACAGCGTCGTTAAGATGAGCCCAATAATGAAGACGGCCTGCTTCCTCGGAACACGTCGCCACGTCGGTTCGTAGTGCATCAGTTCTCCACATGGTGCAAACACTGTCGGAGGGAGCGAGCCTATGGTAAACGTGTAAAAATCTAGTTCGCGAAAAGTGACATGGGGTGTGGCTTATTTACAGGCGTCCAGCATGGAGTACTTGAACCATCTATCTATGACTCAGAATTAAGTATGAAAAAGCGATTTCAAGTGTAAAAAAACTTCGGTTTTACGATTTACACCAGTATTTATTTAATTAAATGAAGAATTTTTCTTTTACTAGAACAAAATTATAAAATCAAGGAGAAAAGCCCGGTTTTTGTCGATCCCCGGTATATCTCCCGGGGGCGCTTCAAAAACACCTGATATGGAGGAAAACCCGGCAAGTTGGCAACACTGATTTTGATTGCTGTTTAGTACAAATATTTTCTATTTTTAATGGCCTAAATTCCATTTTTATTCGAAAATTTATTCTTTATTAGTTATTCGAATATTATTCGTATTCGCGAATAAAACATCCTTTTTTTTCCTTCTTCATTATTCGAATATTATTCGTATTCGCGAATGAAATGTCATTTTTATTCGTTATTCTTATTCGTTTGAGCTTCTTATCCGTATTCGTTTACAAAACGAATAAAGTTTTTCCTTTTTCGACAGAACACTGCCCTGAGACTCCCACCCGAATCAATTCACGTCAAAAACCGCAATTCGAGTTGAATTTGTTTTTACACAAGCCAATTCGAACTAAATATGAATTCCTTCACATTTTAAATGTCATAAATTCGCTTGAATGACGTTAAATAAAAAAATTATGTTGAAATTCCTTGATTTTGGCCATACTTGCCATGAGCACGCTCACATTTTGAGCGAACTCAAACTCAAAATTTTGAGCGGTGCTCAACTAAAAAAAACGAGCTTCGCTCAACTCAACCATGAAGAACACCAGGAGTAGTAACTGGGTTACCTTTTGCATGGGAAAGCTTTGAGCTTCGCATGTTAAGCATCATAGATGGCGTTGCGGCTGTTCGGTCTGGAATTTGAAGGAAGAGAATAAAGGGAAACTATGGTAGTCATTTTAAAGGCGCGTTTTGGCGTCTACCTGGTTGATCAGAAATGAGGTTCAGTTGAGATCAACCGCATTTTTGTGTCAACCTGGTTGAACTGAACCAATGTTTTGGCGACAGAAGAAGAAGAAGAAGAAGAAGAAGAAGAAGAAGAAGAAGAAGAAGAAGAAGAAGAAGAAGAAGAAGAAGAAGAAGAAGAAGAAGAAGAAGAAGAAGAAGAAGAAGAAGAAGAAGAAGAAGAAGAAGAAGAAGAAGAAGAAGAAGAAGAAGAAGAAGAAGATGGCTGCGGTGGCGGCGGCTTCTACCGTCACACCGGGAACCAGACAATAGAAATACAACAACATCTGGTCTATTAAATGTCCGAGCATGGCTTTGTAAAGCAAAGCATGGGTTGTTGAAAAAGTAAAGGGTTAGTTTCAACTAAGCGTTTATCGTAAAAATTATGATGCCAATCCCATATTGTCTAGTGGTTAGTTTTTATGGAGAGGTTTCCGGAAGGGAAAAATAAGATAAAGATAAAGAAAATAAGTGTTTATCGTAAAAATTATTAACGCTAATCCCATATTGTCTAGTGGTTAGGATACCTGGCTCTCACCCAGGAGGCCCGGGTTCAATTCCCGGTATGGGAATAAACATAAAAAATTTGCCATGTATTGGGAACACATTAATTGCATATATCATATTCATCTCCATTAATACTTCATGTTTCTGACCTGGCCTACCTAGCCTAGGAATCAGACATTTTCCTTGTAGTTTTTTCCATACTTAATTCATTCTTGCTCATGACTGTAATTTTAGACAACAGGTGGCAGACTTCACTCCTAAATATTCATGATTTTCCAAATTAGATAAATAATTTGCTGCGATGACCGAGAATCGAACTCGGGTCGATTGCTTGGAAGGCAACCATGCTAACCACTATACCACCATCGCTTGTTATTATTGTAAGAGACTCGTATGAAAAATCTACTCCGGAAGTACATCTTCCAAGAGAAAAACCTGTCAGGAGTGGGATTTGAACCCACGCCTTCATTGAAGACCAGAATTCTGATGCTTCTCTTGGAGAAGTAAGGTTTTTATCCTTGAGTCTGGCGCCTTAGACCGCTCGGCCATCCTGACTTATTTATATTACTTGTACCATAAGGAATAATTACGCTGTTCATCAACAAACTCAATAAAGCGCTTAACTTTTAATTAATAACGCTTTCCGACAGCAAAGCTTTTGCTTCAGCTATCAGAAGAAGGAGAAGAAGTAGAAGAAGAAGAAGAAGAAGAAGAAGAGGGCTGCGGTGGCGGCGGCTTCTACCGTCACACCGGGAACCAGACAATAGAAATACAACAACATCTGGTCTATTAAATGTCCGAGCATGGCTTTGTAAAGCAAAGCATGGGTTGTTGAAAAAGTAAAGGGTTAGTTTCAACTAAGCGTTTATCGTAAAAATTATTTTCGGGTCGGGTCCTGAAAGACTGTCTTACCCAACTGGACACTGAGTGTAGGAAGTTTCTAGGCCTTATTTGCAACCTTCCCAATCACGCAACGGTCCCGTTTTTCTACGCGGACCGGCGGGTTGGGGGCCTAGGAACATGCCGCCTCACTGATGATGCCGATATCTGGACCATCGCCAGGGCTGCTCAGCTCCTCACTTGTAGAGACCCTACAGTGAGGAACATATGCCGAGAGCAGCTCCATGACACCATCCGGCGAGGGTTCAGAAACGAGCATCCAGGAGTGTTGCCAGTTGGGGAATATCTTTCGGGATCCGTGGATGGGGGGCTCTACAGACTGAGGTACGCGGAGGCAGGGTCCAATCTTTGGACTCTTGCCCGCCAAGCTGCCAAACGACTGGGAGTGCGGATTGATGTATCCGGCGACGAAAATCTAAGAATTGTCGCCGATGACGTCTCCGTAAGCCCAGTCAAGGCAGTCCGCGGACTTCGGAAAGTAGCTCGGCAGCGCTATACCAGGGACCTAATTTCCGACAAGAGCCACCAGGGAGTAGTTGCCACTGGCCTCTCCCTGGAAGACAAGTCGAAAGACATGGCTCGCCTGGTATCCTGCCGTACGCCCCTCTCCTTCCGAGACTGGAGATATCTTCACAGGGCCCGGCTCGACATCCTTCCTCTTCGGGGGCACTCGTGGTTTTGCTCACAGGAGCAAGACACGAGTTGCCGCCGATGCGGAAAGGAAAACGAGACCGGGTTTCATGTGCTTAACCACTGTGAAGAAGGTCTCCAGCTCGCCACCAAGAGGCACAACACCATCCAAGATCTCTTGGAGTCGCTGCTAGTCAAGCAGGGACACGACGTCACGATCAACAATGCCATCCCCGGGCAAAGGTTAAGACCAGATGTTGAATTTCAACTATCCGGTTCCCGGGTGATGGTCGACGTCGTGGTCTGCTATGACCAACCAGGGAGTATGGAGAATGCCTACCAGCGGAAATATGATAAATATTCTTCGCATGGGAGGATTCTCCCCCTGGTTGTCGGGTCTCTTGGATCATGGTACCCCAGGAACGACGAAATCCGTTCGATTCTTGGAATCAACGGAAGATCCTGGGGTGCCTTCCGATTCAAGGCCCGATTGGCAGCGATCCAGGGATCAATGGATATGGTGTGTGCCCATTTCCATCATGGTGCACCAAACCCCGAAGCTGAGGATAACCCCCCTCTTCCCGTAGTAACTCTATACCCAGTAGATTAGTAGACTCTTCCCCATTTATTTTATTTATGTAATTTTAGGAATATTTTTAAATGCACCCACCCCATACATGTTTATTCCCCTTCCGGAAACCCCTCCATAAACTAACCACTATACCACCATCGCTTGTTATTATTGTAAGAGACTCGTATGAAAAATCTACTCCGGAAGTACATCTTCCAAGAGAAAAACCTGTCAGGAGTGGGATTTGAACCCACGCCTTCATTGAAGACCAGAATTCTGATGCTTCTCTTGGAGAAGTAAGGTTTTTATCCTTGAGTCTGGCGCCTTAGACCGCTCGGCCATCCTGACTTATTTATATTACTTGTACCATAAGGAATAATTACGCTGTTCATCAACAAACTCAATAAAGCGCTTAACTTTTAATTAATAACGCTTTCCGACAGCAAAGCTTTTGCTTCAGCTATCAGAAGAAGAAGAAGAAGTAGAAGAAGAAGAAGAAGAAGAAGAAGATGGCTGCGGTGGTGGCGGCTTCTACCGTCACACCGGGAACCAGACAATAGAAATACAACAACATCTGGTCTATTAAATGTCCGAGCATGGCTTTGTAAAGCAAAGCATGGGTTGTTGAAAAAGTAAAGGGTTAGTTTCAACTAAGCGTTTATCGTAAAAATTATGATGCCAATCCCTAATTGTCTAGTGGTTAGTTTTTATGGAGAGGTTTCCGGAAGGGAAAAATAAGATAAAGATAAAGAAAATAAGTGTTTATCGTAAAAATTATTAACGCTAATCCCATATTGTCTAGTGGTTAGGATACCTGGCTCTCACCCAGGAGGCCCGGGTTCAATTCCCGGTATGGGAATAAAAAATTTGCCATGTATTGGGAACACATTAATTGCATATATCATATTCATCTCCATTAATACTTCATGTTTCTGACCTGGCCTACCTAGCCTAGGAATCAGACATTTTCCTTGTAGTTTTTTCCATACTTAATTCATTCTTGCTCATGACTGTAATTTTAGACAACAGGTGGCAGACTTCACTCCTAAATATTCATGATTTTCCAAATTAGATAAATAATTTGCTGCGATGACCGAGAATCGAACTCGGGTCGATTGCTTGGAAGGCAACCATGCTAACCACTATACCACCATCGCTTGTTATTATTGTAAGAGACTCGTATGAAAAATCTACTCCGGAAGTACATCTTCCAAGAGAAAAACCTGTCAGGAGTGGGATTTGAACCCACGCCTTCATTGAAGACCAGAATTCTGATGCTTCTCTTGGAGAAGTAAGGTTTTTATCCTTGAGTCTGGCGCCTTAGACCGCTCGGCCATCCTGACTTATTTATATTACTTGTACCATAAGGAATAATTACGCTGTTCATCAACAAACTCAATAAAGCGCTTAACTTTTAATTAATAACGCTTTCCGACAGCAAAGCTTTTGCTTCAGCTATCAGAAGAAGGAGAAGAAGTAGAAGAAGAAGAAGAAGAAGAAGAAGAGGGCTGCGGTGGCGGCGGCTTCTACCGTCACACCGGGAACCAGACAATAGAAATACAACAACATCTGGTCTATTAAATGTCCGAGCATGGCTTTGTAAAGCAAAGCATGGGTTGTTGAAAAAGTAAAGGGTTAGTTTCAACTAAGCGTTTATCGTAAAAATTATTTTCGGGTCGGGTCCTGAAAGACTGTCTTACCCAACTGGACACTGAGTGTAGGAAGTTTCTAGGCCTTATTTGCAACCTTCCCAATCACGCAACGGTCCCGTTTTTCTACGCGGACCGGCGGGTTGGGGGCCTAGGAACATGCCGCCTCACTGATGATGCCGATATCTGGACCATCGCCAGGGCTGCTCAGCTCCTCACTTGTAGAGACCCTACAGTGAGGAACATATGCCGAGAGCAGCTCCATGACACCATCCGGCGAGGGTTCAGAAACGAGCATCCAGGAGTGTTGCCAGTTGGGGAATATCTTTCGGGATCCGTGGATGGGGGGCTCTACAGACTGAGGTACGCGGAGGCAGGGTCCAATCTTTGGACTCTTGCCCGCCAAGCTGCCAAACGACTGGGAGTGCGGATTGATGTATCCGGCGATGAAAATCTAAGAATTGTCGCCGATGACGTCTCCGTAAGCCCAGTCAAGGCAGTCCGCGGACTTCGGAAAGTAGCTCGGCAGCGCTATACCAGGGACCTAATTTCCGACAAGAGCCACCAGGGAGTAGTTGCCACTGGCCTCTCCCTGGAAGACAAGTCGAAAGACATGGCTCGCCTGGTATCCTGCCGTACGCCCCTCTCCTTCCGAGACTGGAGATATCTTCACAGGGCCCGGCTCGACATCCTTCCTCTTCGGGGGCACTCGTGGTTTTGCTCACAGGAGCAAGACACGAGTTGCCGCCGATGCGGAAAGGAAAACGAGACCGGGTTTCATGTGCTTAACCACTGTGAAGAAGGTCTCCAGCTCGCCACCAAGAGGCACAACACCATCCAAGATCTCTTGGAGTCGCTGCTAGTCAAGCAGGGACACGACGTCACGATCAACAATGCCATCCCCGGGCAAAGGTTAAGACCAGATGTTGAATTTCAACTATCCGGTTCCCGGGTGATGGTCGACGTCGTGGTCTGCTATGACCAACCAGGGAGTATGGAGAATGCCTACCAGTGGAAATATGATAAATATTCTTCGCATGGGAGGATTCTCCCCCTGGTTGTCGGGTCTCTTGGATCATGGTACCCCAGGAACGACGAAATCCGTTCGATTCTTGGAATCAACGGAAGATCCTGGGGTGCCTTCCGATTCAAGGCCCGATTGGCAGCGATCCAGGGATCAATGGATATGGTGTGTGCCCATTTCCATCATGGTGCACCAAACCCCGAAGCTGAGGATAACCCCCCTCTTCCCGTAGTAACTCTATACCCAGTAGATTAGTAGACTCTTCCCCATTTATTTTATTTATGTAATTTTAGGAATATTTTTAAATGCACCCACCCCATACATGTTTATTCCCCTTCCGGAAACCCCTCCATAAACTAACCACTATACCACCATCGCTTGTTATTATTGTAAGAGACTCGTATGAAAAATCTACTCCGGAAGTACATCTTCCAAGAGAAAAACCTGTCAGGAGTGGGATTTGAACCCACGCCTTCATTGAAGACCAGAATTCTGATGCTTCTCTTGGAGAAGTAAGGTTTTTATCCTTGAGTCTGGCGCCTTAGACCGCTCGGCCATCCTGACTTATTTATATTACTTGTACCATAAGGAATAATTACGCTGTTCATCAACAAACTCAATAAAGCGCTTAACTTTTAATTAATAACGCTTTCCGACAGCAAAGCTTTTGCTTCAGCTATCAGAAGAAGGAGAAGAAGTAGAAGAAGAAGAAGAAGAAGAAGAAGAGGGCTGCGGTGGCGGCGGCTTCTACCGTCACACCGGGAACCAGACAATAGAAATACAACAACATCTGGTCTATTAAATGTCCGAGCATGGCTTTGTAAAGCAAAGCATGGGTTGTTGAAAAAGTAAAGGGTTAGTTTCAACTAAGCGTTTATCGTAAAAATTATGATGCCAATCCCATATTGTCTAGTGGTTAGTTTTTATGGAGAGGTTTCCGGAAGGGAAAAATAAGATAAAGATAAAGAAAATAAGTGTTTATCGTAAAAATTATTAACGCTAATCCCATATTGTCTAGTGGTTAGGATACCTGGCTCTCACCCAGGAGGCCCGGGTTCAATTCCCGGTATGGGAATAAACATAAAAAATTTGCCATGTATTGGGAACACATTAATTGCATATATCATATTCATCTCCATTAATACTTCATGTTTCTGACCTGGCCTACCTAGCCTAGGAATCAGACATTTTCCTTGTAGTTTTTTCCATACTTAATTCATTCTTGCTCATGACTGTAATTTTAGACAACAGGTGGCAGACTTCACTCCTAAATATTCATGATTTTCCAAATTAGATAAATAATTTGCTGCGATGACCGAGAATCGAACTCGGGTCGATTGCTTGGAAGGCAACCATGCTAACCACTATACCACCATCGCTTGTTATTATTGTAAGAGACTCGTATGAAAAATCTACTCCGGAAGTACATCTTCCAAGAGAAAAACCTGTCAGGAGTGGGATTTGAACCCACGCCTTCATTGAAGACCAGAATTCTGATGCTTCTCTTGGAGAAGTAAGGTTTTTATCCTTGAGTCTGGCGCCTTAGACCGCTCGGCCATCCTGACTTATTTATATTACTTGTACCATAAGGAATAATTACGCTGTTCATCAACAAACTCAATAAAGCGCTTAACTTTTAATTAATAACGCTTTCCGACAGCAAAGCTTTTGCTTCAGCTATCAGAAGAAGGAGAAGAAGTAGAAGAAGAAGAAGAAGAAGAAGAAGAGGGCTGCGGTGGCGGCGGCTTCTACCGTCACACCGGGAACCAGACAATAGAAATACAACAACATCTGGTCTATTAAATGTCCGAGCATGGCTTTGTAAAGCAAAGCATGGGTTGTTGAAAAAGTAAAGGGTTAGTTTCAACTAAGCGTTTATCGTAAAAATTATGATGCCAATCCCATATTGTCTAGTGGTTAGTTTTTATGGAGAGGTTTCCGGAAGGGAAAAATAAGATAAAGATAAAGAAAATAAGTGTTTATCGTAAAAATTATTAACGCTAATCCCATATTGTCTAGTGGTTAGGATACCTGGCTCTCACCCAGGAGGCCCGGGTTCAATTCCCGGTATGGGAATAAACATAAAAAATTTGCCATGTATTGGGAACACATTAATTGCATATATCATATTCATCTCCATTAATACTTCATGTTTCTGACCTGGCCTACCTAGCCTAGGAATCAGACATTTTCCTTGTAGTTTTTTCCATACTTAATTCATTCTTGCTCATGACTGTAATTTTAGACAACAGGTGGCAGACTTCACTCCTAAATATTCATGATTTTCCAAATTAGATAAATAATTTGCTGCGATGACCGAGAATCGAACTCGGGTCGATTGCTTGGAAGGCAACCATGCTAACCACTATACCACCATCGCTTGTTATTATTGTAAGAGACTCGTATGAAAAATCTACTCCGGAAGTACATCTTCCAAGAGAAAAACCTGTCAGGAGTGGGATTTGAACCCACGCCTTCATTGAAGACCAGAATTCTGATGCTTCTCTTGGAGAAGTAAGGTTTTTATCCTTGAGTCTGGCGCCTTAGACCGCTCGGCCATCCTGACTTATTTATATTACTTGTACCATAAGGAATAATTACGCTGTTCATCAACAAACTCAATAAAGCGCTTAACTTTTAATTAATAACGCTTTCCGACAGCAAAGCTTTTGCTTCAGCTATCAGAAGAAGGAGAAGAAGTAGAAGAAGAAGAAGAAGAAGAAGAAGAGGGCTGCGGTGGCGGCGGCTTCTACCGTCACACCGGGAACCAGACAATAGAAATACAACAACATCTGGTCTATTAAATGTCCGAGCATGGCTTTGTAAAGCAAAGCATGGGTTGTTGAAAAAGTAAAGGGTTAGTTTCAACTAAGCGTTTATCGTAAAAATTATGATGCCAATCCCATATTGTCTAGTGGTTAGTTTTTATGGAGAGGTTTCCGGAAGGGAAAAATAAGATAAAGATAAAGAAAATAAGTGTTTATCGTAAAAATTATTAACGCTAATCCCATATTGTCTAGTGGTTAGGATACCTGGCTCTCACCCAGGAGGCCCGGGTTCAATTCCCGGTATGGGAATAAACATAAAAAATTTGCCATGTATTGGGAACACATTAATTGCATATATCATATTCATCTCCATTAATACTTCATGTTTCTGACCTGGCCTACCTAGCCTAGGAATCAGACATTTTCCTTGTAGTTTTTTCCATACTTAATTCATTCTTGCTCATGACTGTAATTTTAGACAACAGGTGGCAGACTTCACTCCTAAATATTCATGATTTTCCAAATTAGATAAATAATTTGCTGCGATGACCGAGAATCGAACTCGGGTCGATTGCTTGGAAGGCAACCATGCTAACCACTATACCACCATCGCTTGTTATTATTGTAAGAGACTCGTATGAAAAATCTACTCCGGAAGTACATCTTCCAAGAGAAAAACCTGTCAGGAGTGGGATTTGAACCCACGCCTTCATTGAAGACCAGAATTCTGATGCTTCTCTTGGAGAAGTAAGGTTTTTATCCTTGAGTCTGGCGCCTTAGACCGCTCGGCCATCCTGACTTATTTATATTACTTGTACCATAAGGAATAATTACGCTGTTCATCAACAAACTCAATAAAGCGCTTAACTTTTAATTAATAACGCTTTCCGACAGCAAAGCTTTTGCTTCAGCTATCAGAAGAAGGAGAAGAAGTAGAAGAAGAAGAAGAAGAAGAAGAAGAGGGCTGCGGTGGCGGCGGCTTCTACCGTCACACCGGGAACCAGACAATAGAAATACAACAACATCTGGTCTATTAAATGTCCGAGCATGGCTTTGTAAAGCAAAGCATGGGTTGTTGAAAAAGTAAAGGGTTAGTTTCAACTAAGCGTTTATCGTAAAAATTATTTTCGGGTCGGGTCCTGAAAGACTGTCTTACCCAACTGGACACTGAGTGTAGGAAGTTTCTAGGCCTTATTTGCAACCTTCCCAATCACGCAACGGTCCCGTTTTTCTACGCGGACCGGCGGGTTGGGGGCCTAGGAACATGCCGCCTCACTGATGATGCCGATATCTGGACCATCGCCAGGGCTGCTCAGCTCCTCACTTGTAGAGACCCTACAGTGAGGAACATATGCCGAGAGCAGCTCCATGACACCATCCGGCGAGGGTTCAGAAACGAGCATCCAGGAGTGTTGCCAGTTGGGGAATATCTTTCGGGATCCGTGGATGGGGGGCTCTACAGACTGAGGTACGCGGAGGCAGGGTCCAATCTTTGGACTCTTGCCCGCCAAGCTGCCAAACGACTGGGAGTGCGGATTGATGTATCCGGCGACGAAAATCTAAGAATTGTCGCCGATGACGTCTCCGTAAGCCCAGTCAAGGCAGTCCGCGGACTTCGGAAAGTAGCTCGGCAGCGCTATACCAGGGACCTAATTTCCGACAAGAGCCACCAGGGAGTAGTTGCCACTGGCCTCTCCCTGGAAGACAAGTCGAAAGACATGGCTCGCCTGGTATCCTGCCGTACGCCCCTCTCCTTCCGAGACTGGAGATATCTTCACAGGGCCCGGCTCGACATCCTTCCTCTTCGGGGGCACTCGTGGTTTTGCTCACAGGAGCAAGACACGAGTTGCCGCCGATGCGGAAAGGAAAACGAGACCGGGTTTCATGTGCTTAACCACTGTGAAGAAGGTCTCCAGCTCGCCACCAAGAGGCACAACACCATCCAAGATCTCTTGGAGTCGCTGCTAGTCAAGCAGGGACACGACGTCACGATCAACAATGCCATCCCCGGGCAAAGGTTAAGACCAGATGTTGAATTTCAACTATCCGGTTCCCGGGTGATGGTCGACGTCGTGGTCTGCTATGACCAACCAGGGAGTATGGAGAATGCCTACCAGCGGAAATATGATAAATATTCTTCGCATGGGAGGATTCTCCCCCTGGTTGTCGGGTCTCTTGGATCATGGTACCCCAGGAACGACGAAATCCGTTCGATTCTTGGAATCAACGGAAGATCCTGGGGTGCCTTCCGATTCAAGGCCCGATTGGCAGCGATCCAGGGATCAATGGATATGGTGTGTGCCCATTTCCATCATGGTGCACCAAACCCCGAAGCTGAGGATAACCCCCCTCTTCCCGTAGTAACTCTATACCCAGTAGATTAGTAGACTCTTCCCCATTTATTTTATTTATGTAATTTTAGGAATATTTTTAAATGCACCCACCCCATACATGTTTATTCCCCTTCCGGAAACCCCTCCATAAACTAACCACTATACCACCATCGCTTGTTATTATTGTAAGAGACTCGTATGAAAAATCTACTCCGGAAGTACATCTTCCAAGAGAAAAACCTGTCAGGAGTGGGATTTGAACCCACGCCTTCATTGAAGACCAGAATTCTGATGCTTCTCTTGGAGAAGTAAGGTTTTTATCCTTGAGTCTGGCGCCTTAGACCGCTCGGCCATCCTGACTTATTTATATTACTTGTACCATAAGGAATAATTACGCTGTTCATCAACAAACTCAATAAAGCGCTTAACTTTTAATTAATAACGCTTTCCGACAGCAAAGCTTTTGCTTCAGCTATCAGAAGAAGGAGAAGAAGTAGAAGAAGAAGAAGAAGAAGAAGAAGATGGCTGCGGTGGTGGCGGCTTCTACCGTCACACCGGGAACCAGACAATAGAAATACAACAACATCTGGTCTATTAAATGTCCGAGCATGGCTTTGTAAAGCAAAGCATGGGTTGTTGAAAAAGTAAAGGGTTAGTTTCAACTAAGCGTTTATCGTAAAAATTATGATGCCAATCCCTAATTGTCTAGTGGTTAGTTTTTATGGAGAGGTTTCCGGAAGGGAAAAATAAGATAAAGATAAAGAAAATAAGTGTTTATCGTAAAAATTATTAACGCTAATCCCATATTGTCTAGTGGTTAGGATACCTGGCTCTCACCCAGGAGGCCCGGGTTCAATTCCCGGTATGGGAATAAAAAATTTGCCATGTATTGGGAACACATTAATTGCATATATCATATTCATCTCCATTAATACTTCATGTTTCTGACCTGGCCTACCTAGCCTAGGAATCAGACATTTTCCTTGTAGTTTTTTCCATACTTAATTCATTCTTGCTCATGACTGTAATTTTAGACAACAGGTGGCAGACTTCACTCCTAAATATTCATGATTTTCCAAATTAGATAAATAATTTGCTGCGATGACCGAGAATCGAACTCGGGTCGATTGCTTGGAAGGCAACCATGCTAACCACTATACCACCATCGCTTGTTATTATTGTAAGAGACTCGTATGAAAAATCTACTCCGGAAGTACATCTTCCAAGAGAGAAAACCTGTCAGGAGTGGGATTTGAACCCACGCCTTCATTGAAGACCAGAATTCTGATGCTTCTCTTGGAGAAGTAAGGTTTTTATCCTTGAGTCTGGCGCCTTAGACCGCTCGGCCATCCTGACTTATTTATATTACTTGTACCATAAGGAATAATTACGCTGTTCATCAACAAACTCAATAAAGCGCTTAACTTTTAATTAATAACGCTTTCCGACAGCAAAGCTTTTGCTTCAGCTATCAGAAGAAGGAGAAGAAGTAGAAGAAGAAGAAGAAGAAGAAGAAGAGGGCTGCGGTGGCGGCGGCTTCTACCGTCACACCGGGAACCAGACAATAGAAATACAACAACATCTGGTCTATTAAATGTCCGAGCATGGCTTTGTAAAGCAAAGCATGGGTTGTTGAAAAAGTAAAGGGTTAGTTTCAACTAAGCGTTTATCGTAAAAATTATTTTCGGGTCGGGTCCTGAAAGACTGTCTTACCCAACTGGACACTGAGTGTAGGAAGTTTCTAGGCCTTATTTGCAACCTTCCCAATCACGCAACGGTCCCGTTTTTCTACGCGGACCGGCGGGTTGGGGGCCTAGGAACATGCCGCCTCACTGATGATGCCGATATCTGGACCATCGCCAGGGCTGCTCAGCTCCTCACTTGTAGAGACCCTACAGTGAGGAACATATGCCGAGAGCAGCTCCATGACACCATCCGGCGAGGGTTCAGAAACGAGCATCCAGGAGTGTTGCCAGTTGGGGAATATCTTTCGGGATCCGTGGATGGGGGGCTCTACAGACTGAGGTACGCGGAGGCAGGGTCCAATCTTTGGACTCTTGCCCGCCAAGCTGCCAAACGACTGGGAGTGCGGATTGATGTATCCGGCGATGAAAATCTAAGAATTGTCGCCGATGACGTCTCCGTAAGCCCAGTCAAGGCAGTCCGCGGACTTCGGAAAGTAGCTCGGCAGCGCTATACCAGGGACCTAATTTCCGACAAGAGCCACCAGGGAGTAGTTGCCACTGGCCTCTCCCTGGAAGACAAGTCGAAAGACATGGCTCGCCTGGTATCCTGCCGTACGCCCCTCTCCTTCCGAGACTGGAGATATCTTCACAGGGCCCGGCTCGACATCCTTCCTCTTCGGGGGCACTCGTGGTTTTGCTCACAGGAGCAAGACACGAGTTGCCGCCGATGCGGAAAGGAAAACGAGACCGGGTTTCATGTGCTTAACCACTGTGAAGAAGGTCTCCAGCTCGCCACCAAGAGGCACAACGCCATCCAAGATCTCTTGGAGTCGCTGCTAGTCAAGCAGGGACACGACGTCACGATCAACAATGCCATCCCCGGGCAAAGGTTAAGACCAGATGTTGAATTTCAACTATCCGGTTCCCGGGTGATGGTCGACGTCGTGGTCTGCTATGACCAACCAGGGAGTATGGAGAATGCCTACCAGTGGAAATATGATAAATATTCTTCGCATGGGAGGATTCTCCCCCTGGTTGTCGGGTCTCTTGGATCATGGTACCCCAGGAACGACGAAATCCGTTCGATTCTTGGAATCAACGGAAGATCCTGGGGTGCCTTCCGATTCAAGGCCCGATTGGCAGCGATCCAGGGATCAATGGATATGGTGTGTGCCCATTTCCATCATGGTGCACCAAACCCCGAAGCTGAGGATAACCCCCCTCTTCCCGTAGTAACTCTATACCCAGTAGATTAGTAGACTCTTCCCCATTTATTTTATTTATGTAATTTTAGGAATATTTTTAAATGCACCCACCCCATACATGTTTATTCCCCTTCCGGAAACCCCTCCATAAACTAACCACTATACCACCATCGCTTGTTATTATTGTAAGAGACTCGTATGAAAAATCTACTCCGGAAGTACATCTTCCAAGAGAAAAACCTGTCAGGAGTGGGATTTGAACCCACGCCTTCATTGAAGACCAGAATTCTGATGCTTCTCTTGGAGAAGTAAGGTTTTTATCCTTGAGTCTGGCGCCTTAGACCGCTCGGCCATCCTGACTTATTTATATTACTTGTACCATAAGGAATAATTACGCTGTTCATCAACAAACTCAATAAAGCGCTTAACTTTTAATTAATAACGCTTTCCGACAGCAAAGCTTTTGCTTCAGCTATCAGAAGAAGGAGAAGAAGTAGAAGAAGAAGAAGAAGAAGAAGAAGAGGGCTGCGGTGGCGGCGGCTTCTACCGTCACACCGGGAACCAGACAATAGAAATACAACAACATCTGGTCTATTAAATGTCCGAGCATGGCTTTGTAAAGCAAAGCATGGGTTGTTGAAAAAGTAAAGGGTTAGTTTCAACTAAGCGTTTATCGTAAAAATTATGATGCCAATCCCATATTGTCTAGTGGTTAGTTTTTATGGAGAGGTTTCCGGAAGGGAAAAATAAGATAAAGATAAAGAAAATAAGTGTTTATCGTAAAAATTATTAACGCTAATCCCATATTGTCTAGTGGTTAGGATACCTGGCTCTCACCCAGGAGGCCCGGGTTCAATTCCCGGTATGGGAATAAACATAAAAAATTTGCCATGTATTGGGAACACATTAATTGCATATATCATATTCATCTCCATTAATACTTCATGTTTCTGACCTGGCCTACCTAGCCTAGGAATCAGACATTTTCCTTGTAGTTTTTTCCATACTTAATTCATTCTTGCTCATGACTGTAATTTTAGACAACAGGTGGCAGACTTCACTCCTAAATATTCATGATTTTCCAAATTAGATAAATAATTTGCTGCGATGACCGAGAATCGAACTCGGGTCGATTGCTTGGAAGGCAACCATGCTAACCACTATACCACCATCGCTTGTTATTATTGTAAGAGACTCGTATGAAAAATCTACTCCGGAAGTACATCTTCCAAGAGAAAAACCTGTCAGGAGTGGGATTTGAACCCACGCCTTCATTGAAGACCAGAATTCTGATGCTTCTCTTGGAGAAGTAAGGTTTTTATCCTTGAGTCTGGCGCCTTAGACCGCTCGGCCATCCTGACTTATTTATATTACTTGTACCATAAGGAATAATTACGCTGTTCATCAACAAACTCAATAAAGCGCTTAACTTTTAATTAATAACGCTTTCCGACAGCAAAGCTTTTGCTTCAGCTATCAGAAGAAGGAGAAGAAGTAGAAGAAGAAGAAGAAGAAGAAGAAGAGGGCTGCGGTGGCGGCGGCTTCTACCGTCACACCGGGAACCAGACAATAGAAATACAACAACATCTGGTCTATTAAATGTCCGAGCATGGCTTTGTAAAGCAAAGCATGGGTTGTTGAAAAAGTAAAGGGTTAGTTTCAACTAAGCGTTTATCGTAAAAATTATTTTCGGGTCGGGTCCTGAAAGACTGTCTTACCCAACTGGACACTGAGTGTAGGAAGTTTCTAGGCCTCATTTGCAACCTTCCCAATCACGCAACGGTCCCGTTTTTCTACGCGGACCGGCGGGTTGGGGGCCTAGGAACATGCCGCCTCACTGATGATGCCGATATCTGGACCATCGCCAGGGCTGCTCAGCTCCTCACTTGTAGAGACCCTACAGTGAGGAACATATGCCGAGAGCAGCTCCATGACACCATCCGGCGAGGGTTCAGAAACGAGCATCCAGGAGTGTTGCCAGTTGGGGAATATCTTTCGGGATCCGTGGATGGGGGGCTCTACAGACTGAGGTACGCGGAGGCAGGGTCCAATCTTTGGACTCTTGCCCGCCAAGCTGCCAAACGACTGGGAGTGCGGATTGATGTATCCGGCGACGAAAATCTAAGAATTGTCGCCGATGACGTCTCCGTAAGCCCAGTCAAGGCAGTCCGCGGACTTCGGAAAGTAGCTCGGCAGCGCTATACCAGGGACCTAATTTCCGACAAGAGCCACCAGGGAGTAGTTGCCACTGGCCTCTCCCTGGAAGACAAGTCGAAAGACATGGCTCGCCTGGTATCCTGCCGTACGCCCCTCTCCTTCCGAGACTGGAGATATCTTCACAGGGCCCGGCTCGACATCCTTCCTCTTCGGGGGCACTCGTGGTTTTGCTCACAGGAGCAAGACACGAGTTGCCGCCGATGCGGAAAGGAAAACGAGACCGGGTTTCATGTGCTTAACCACTGTGAAGAAGGTCTCCAGCTCGCCACCAAGAGGCACAACACCATCCAAGATCTCTTGGAGTCGCTGCTAGTCAAGCAGGGACACGACGTCACGATCAACAATGCCATCCCCGGGCAAAGGTTAAGACCAGATGTTGAATTTCAACTATCCGGTTCCCGGGTGATGGTCGACGTCGTGGTCTGCTATGACCAACCAGGGAGTATGGAGAATGCCTACCAGCGGAAATATGATAAATATTCTTCGCATGGGAGGATTCTCCCCCTGGTTGTCGGGTCTCTTGGATCATGGTACCCCAGGAACGACGAAATCCGTTCGATTCTTGGAATCAACGGAAGATCCTGGGGTGCCTTCCGATTCAAGGCCCGATTGGCAGCGATCCAGGGATCAATGGATATGGTGTGTGCCCATTTCCATCATGGTGCACCAAACCCCGAAGCTGAGGATAACCCCCTCTTCCCGTAGTAACTCTATACCCAGTAGATTAGTAGACTCTTCCCCATTTATTTTATTTATGTAATTTTAGGAATATTTTTAAATGCACCCACCCCATACATGTTTATTCCCCTTCCGGAAACCCCTCCATAAACTAACCACTATACCACCATCGCTTGTTATTATTGTAAGAGACTCGTATGAAAAATCTACTCCGGAAGTACATCTTCCAAGAGAAAAACCTGTCAGGAGTGGGATTTGAACCCACGCCTTCATTGAAGACCAGAATTCTGATGCTTCTCTTGGAGAAGTAAGGTTTTTATCCTTGAGTCTGGCGCCTTAGACCGCTCGGCCATCCTGACTTATTTATATTACTTGTACCATAAGGAATAATTACGCTGTTCATCAACAAACTCAATAAAGCGCTTAACTTTTAATTAATAACGCTTTCCGACAGCAAAGCTTTTGCTTCAGCTATCAGAAGAAGGAGAAGAAGTAGAAGAAGAAGAAGAAGAAGAAGAAGAAGAGGGCTGCGGTGGCGGCGGCTTCTACCGTCACACCGGGAACCAGACAATAGAAATACAACAACATCTGGTCTATTAAATGTCCGAGCATGGCTTTGTAAAGCAAAGCATGGGTTGTTGAAAAAGTAAAGGGTTAGTTTCAACTAAGCGTTTATCGTAAAAATTATTTTCGGGTCGGGTCCTGAAAGACTGTCTTACCCAACTGGACACTGAGTGTAGGAAGTTTCTAGGCCTTATTTGCAACCTTCCCAATCACGCAACGGTCCCGTTTTTCTACGCGGACCGGCGGGTTGGGGGCCTAGGAACATGCCGCCTCACTGATGATGCCGATATCTGGACCATCGCCAGGGCTGCTCAGCTCCTCACTTGTAGAGACCCTACAGTGAGGAACATATGCCGAGAGCAGCTCCATGACACCATCCGGCGAGGGTTCAGAAACGAGCATCCAGGAGTGTTGCCAGTTGGGGAATATCTTTCGGGATCCGTGGATGGGGGGCTCTACAGACTGAGGTACGCGGAGGCAGGGTCCAATCTTTGGACTCTTGCCCGCCAAGCTGCCAAACGACTGGGAGTGCGGATTGATGTATCCGGCGACGAAAATCTAAGAATTGTCGCCGATGACGTCTCCGTAAGCCCAGTCAAGGCAGTCCGCGGACTTCGGAAAGTAGCTCGGCAGCGCTATACCAGGGACCTAATTTCCGACAAGAGCCACCAGGGAGTAGTTGCCACTGGCCTCTCCCTGGAAGACAAGTCGAAAGACATGGCTCGCCTGGTATCCTGCCGTACGCCCCTCTCCTTCCGAGACTGGAGATATCTTCACAGGGCCCGGCTCGACATCCTTCCTCTTCGGGGGCACTCGTGGTTTTGCTCACAGGAGCAAGACACGAGTTGCCGCCGATGCGGAAAGGAAAACGAGACCGGGTTTCATGTGCTTAACCACTGTGAAGAAGGTCTCCAGCTCGCCACCAAGAGGCACAACACCATCCAAGATCTCTTGGAGTCGCTGCTAGTCAAGCAGGGACACGACGTCACGATCAACAATGCCATCCCCGGGCAAAGGTTAAGACCAGATGTTGAATTTCAACTATCCGGTTCCCGGGTGATGGTCGACGTCGTGGTCTGCTATGACCAACCAGGGAGTATGGAGAATGCCTACCAGCGGAAATATGATAAATATTCTTCGCATGGGAGGATTCTCCCCCTGGTTGTCGGGTCTCTTGGATCATGGTACCCCAGGAACGACGAAATCCGTTCGATTCTTGGAATCAACGGAAGATCCTGGGGTGCCTTCCGATTCAAGGCCCGATTGGCAGCGATCCAGGGATCAATGGATATGGTGTGTGCCCATTTCCATCATGGTGCACCAAACCCCGAAGCTGAGGATAACCCCCCTCTTCCCGTAGTAACTCTATACCCAGTAGATTAGTAGACTCTTCCCCATTTATTTTATTTATGTAATTTTAGGAATATTTTTAAATGCACCCACCCCATACATGTTTATTCCCCTTCCGGAAACCCCTCCATAAACTAACCACTATACCACCATCGCTTGTTATTATTGTAAGAGACTCGTATGAAAAATCTACTCCGGAAGTACATCTTCCAAGAGAAAAACCTGTCAGGAGTGGGATTTGAACCCACGCCTTCATTGAAGACCAGAATTCTGATGCTTCTCTTGGAGAAGTAAGGTTTTTATCCTTGAGTCTGGCGCCTTAGACCGCTCGGCCATCCTGACTTATTTATATTACTTGTACCATAAGGAATAATTACGCTGTTCATCAACAAACTCAATAAAGCGCTTAACTTTTAATTAATAACGCTTTCCGACAGCAAAGCTTTTGCTTCAGCTATCAGAAGAAGGAGAAGAAGTAGAAGAAGAAGAAGAAGAAGAAGAAGATGGCTGCGGTGGTGGCGGCTTCTACCGTCACACCGGGAACCAGACAATAGAAATACAACAACATCTGGTCTATTAAATGTCCGAGCATGGCTTTGTAAAGCAAAGCATGGGTTGTTGAAAAAGTAAAGGGTTAGTTTCAACTAAGCGTTTATCGTAAAAATTATGATGCCAATCCCTAATTGTCTAGTGGTTAGTTTTTATGGAGAGGTTTCCGGAAGGGAAAAATAAGATAAAGATAAAGAAAATAAGTGTTTATCGTAAAAATTATTAACGCTAATCCCATATTGTCTAGTGGTTAGGATACCTGGCTCTCACCCAGGAGGCCCGGGTTCAATTCCCGGTATGGGAATAAAAAATTTGCCATGTATTGGGAACACATTAATTGCATATATCATATTCATCTCCATTAATACTTCATGTTTCTGACCTGGCCTACCTAGCCTAGGAATCAGACATTTTCCTTGTAGTTTTTTCCATACTTAATTCATTCTTGCTCATGACTGTAATTTTAGACAACAGGTGGCAGACTTCACTCCTAAATATTCATGATTTTCCAAATTAGATAAATAATTTGCTGCGATGACCGAGAATCGAACTCGGGTCGATTGCTTGGAAGGCAACCATGCTAACCACTATACCACCATCGCTTGTTATTATTGTAAGAGACTCGTATGAAAAATCTACTCCGGAAGTACATCTTCCAAGAGAAAAACCTGTCAGGAGTGGGATTTGAACCCACGCCTTCATTGAAGACCAGAATTCTGATGCTTCTCTTGGAGAAGTAAGGTTTTTATCCTTGAGTCTGGCGCCTTAGACCGCTCGGCCATCCTGACTTATTTATATTACTTGTACCATAAGGAATAATTACGCTGTTCATCAACAAACTCAATAAAGCGCTTAACTTTTAATTAATAACGCTTTCCGACAGCAAAGCTTTTGCTTCAGCTATCAGAAGAAGGAGAAGAAGTAGAAGAAGAAGAAGAAGAAGAAGAAGAGGGCTGCGGTGGCGGCGGCTTCTACCGTCACACCGGGAACCAGACAATAGAAATACAACAACATCTGGTCTATTAAATGTCCGAGCATGGCTTTGTAAAGCAAAGCATGGGTTGTTGAAAAAGTAAAGGGTTAGTTTCAACTAAGCGTTTATCGTAAAAATTATTTTCGGGTCGGGTCCTGAAAGACTGTCTTACCCAACTGGACACTGAGTGTAGGAAGTTTCTAGGCCTTATTTGCAACCTTCCCAATCACGCAACGGTCCCGTTTTTCTACGCGGACCGGCGGGTTGGGGGCCTAGGAACATGCCGCCTCACTGATGATGCCGATATCTGGACCATCGCCAGGGCTGCTCAGCTCCTCACTTGTAGAGACCCTACAGTGAGGAACATATGCCGAGAGCAGCTCCATGACACCATCCGGCGAGGGTTCAGAAACGAGCATCCAGGAGTGTTGCCAGTTGGGGAATATCTTTCGGGATCCGTGGATGGGGGGCTCTACAGACTGAGGTACGCGGAGGCAGGGTCCAATCTTTGGACTCTTGCCCGCCAAGCTGCCAAACGACTGGGAGTGCGGATTGATGTATCCGGCGACGAAAATCTAAGAATTGTCGCCGATGACGTCTCCGTAAGCCCAGTCAAGGCAGTCCGCGGACTTCGGAAAGTAGCTCGGCAGCGCTATACCAGGGACCTAATTTCCGACAAGAGCCACCAGGGAGTAGTTGCCACTGGCCTCTCCCTGGAAGACAAGTCGAAAGACATGGCTCGCCTGGTATCCTGCCGTACGCCCCTCTCCTTCCGAGACTGGAGATATCTTCACAGGGCCCGGCTCGACATCCTTCCTCTTCGGGGGCACTCGTGGTTTTGCTCACAGGAGCAAGACACGAGTTGCCGCCGATGCGGAAAGGAAAACGAGACCGGGTTTCATGTGCTTAACCACTGTGAAGAAGGTCTCCAGCTCGCCACCAAGAGGCACAACACCATCCAAGATCTCTTGGAGTCGCTGCTAGTCAAGCAGGGACACGACGTCACGATCAACAATGCCATCCCCGGGCAAAGGTTAAGACCAGATGTTGAATTTCAACTATCCGGTTCCCGGGTGATGGTCGACGTCGTGGTCTGCTATGACCAACCAGGGAGTATGGAGAATGCCTACCAGTGGAAATATGATAAATATTCTTCGCATGGGAGGATTCTCCCCCTGGTTGTCGGGTCTCTTGGATCATGGTACCCCAGGAACGACGAAATCCGTTCGATTCTTGGAATCAACGGAAGATCCTGGGGTGCCTTCCGATTCAAGGCCCGATTGGCAGCGATCCAGGGATCAATGGATATGGTGTGTGCCCATTTCCATCATGGTGCACCAAACCCCGAAGCTGAGGATAACCCCCCTCTTCCCGTAGTAACTCTATACCCAGTAGATTAGTAGACTCTTCCCCATTTATTTTATTTATGTAATTTTAAGAATATTTTAAAATGCACCCACCCCATACATGTTTATTCCCCTTCCGGAAACCCCTCCATAAACTAACCACTATACCACCATCGCTTGTTATTATTGTAAGAGACTCGTATGAAAAATCTACTCCGGAAGTACATCTTCCAAGAGAAAAACCTGTCAGGAGTGGGATTTGAACCCACGCCTTCATTGAAGACCAGAATTCTGATGCTTCTCTTGGAGAAGTAAGGTTTTTATCCTTGAGTCTGGCGCCTTAGACCGCTCGGCCATCCTGACTTATTTATATTACTTGTACCATAAGGAATAATTACGCTGTTCATCAACAAACTCAATAAAGCGCTTAACTTTTAATTAATAACGCTTTCCGACAGCAAAGCTTTTGCTTCAGCTATCAGAAGAAGGAGAAGAAGTAAAAGAAGAAGAAGAAGAAGAAGAAGATGGCTGCGGTGGTGGCGGCTTCTACCGTCACACCGGGAACCAGACAATAGAAATACAACAACATCTGGTCTATTAAATGTCCGAGCATGGCTTTGTAAAGCAAAGCATGGGTTGTTGAAAAAGTAAAGGGTTAGTTTCAACTAAGCGTTTATCGTAAAAATTATGATGCCAATCCCATATTGTCTAGTGGTTAGTTTTTATGGAGAGGTTTCCGGAAGGGAAAAATAAGATAAAGATAAAGAAAATAAGTGTTTATCGTAAAAATTATTAACGCTAATCCCATATTGTCTAGTGGTTAGGATACCTGGCTCTCACCCAGGAGGCCCGGGTTCAATTCCCGGTATGGGAATAAACATAAAAAATTTGCCATGTATTGGGAACACATTAATTGCATATATCATATTCATCTCCATTAATACTTCATGTTTCTGACCTGGCCTACCTAGCCTAGGAATCAGACATTTTCCTTGTAGTTTTTTCCATTCTTAATTCATTCTTGCTCATGACTGTAATTTTAGACAACCGGTGGCAGACTTCACTCCTAAATATTCATGATTTTCCAAATTAGATAAATAATTTGCTGCGATGACCGAGAATCGAACTCGGGTCGATTGCTTGGAAGGCAACCATGCTAACCACTATACCACCATCGCTTGTTATTATTGTAAGAGACTCGTATGAAAAATCTACTCCGGAAGTACATCTTCCAAGAGAAAAACCTGTCAGGAGTGGGATTTGAACCCACGCCTTCATTGAAGACCAGAATTCTGATGCTTCTCTTGGAGAAGTAAGGTTTTTATCCTTGAGTCTGGCGACTTAGACCGCTCGGCCATCCTGACTTATTTATATTACTTGTACCATAAGGAATAATTACGCTGTTCATCAACAAACTCAATAAAGCGCTTAACTTTTAATTAATAACGCTTTCCGACAGCAAAGCTTTTGCTTCAGCTATCAGAAGAAGGAGAAGAAGTAGAAGAAGAAGAAGAAGAAGAAGAAGATGGCTGCGGTGGTGGCGGCTTCTACCGTCACACCGGGAACCAGACAATAGAAATACAACAACATCTGGTCTATTAAATGTCCGAGCATGGCTTTGTAAAGCAAAGCATGGGTTGTTGAAAAAGTAAAGGGTTAGTTTCAACTAAGCGTTTATCGTAAAAATTATGATGCCAATCCCTAATTGTCTAGTGGTTAGTTTTTATGGAGAGGTTTCCGGAAGGGAAAAATAAGATAAAGATAAAGAAAATAAGTGTTTATCGTAAAAATTATTAACGCTAATCCCATATTGTCTAGTGGTTAGGATACCTGGCTCTCACCCAGGAGGCCCGGGTTCAATTCCCGGTATGGGAATAAAAAATTTGCCATGTATTGGGAACACATTAATTGCATATATCATATTCATCTCCATTAATACTTCATGTTTCTGACCTGGCCTACCTAGCCTAGGAATCAGACATTTTCCTTGTAGTTTTTTCCATACTTAATTCATTCTTGCTCATGACTGTAATTTTAGACAACAGGTGGCAGACTTCACTCCTAAATATTCATGATTTTCCAAATTAGATAAATAATTTGCTGCGATGACCGAGAATCGAACTCGGGTCGATTGCTTGGAAGGCAACCATGCTAACCACTATACCACCATCGCTTGTTATTATTGTAAGAGACTCGTATGAAAAATCTACTCCGGAAGTACATCTTCCAAGAGAAAAACCTGTCAGGAGTGGGATTTGAACCCACGCCTTCATTGAAGACCAGAATTCTGATGCTTCTCTTGGAGAAGTAAGGTTTTTATCCTTGAGTCTGGCGCCTTAGACCGCTCGGCCATCCTGACTTATTTATATTACTTGTACCATAAGGAATAATTACGCTGTTCATCAACAAACTCAATAAAGCGCTTAACTTTTAATTAATAACGCTTTCCGACAGCAAAGCTTTTGCTTCAGCTATCAGAAGAAGGAGAAGAAGTAGAAGAAGAAGAAGAAGAAGAAGAAGAGGGCTGCGGTGGCGGCGGCTTCTACCGTCACACCGGGAACCAGACAATAGAAATACAACAACATCTGGTCTATTAAATGTCCGAGCATGGCTTTGTAAAGCAAAGCATGGGTTGTTGAAAAAGTAAAGGGTTAGTTTCAACTAAGCGTTTATCGTAAAAATTATTTTCGGGTCGGGTCCTGAAAGACTGTCTTACCCAACTGGACACTGAGTGTAGGAAGTTTCTAGGCCTTATTTGCAACCTTCCCAATCACGCAACGGTCCCGTTTTTCTACGCGGACCGGCGGGTTGGGGGCCTAGGAACATGCCGCCTCACTGATGATGCCGATATCTGGACCATCGCCAGGGCTGCTCAGCTCCTCACTTGTAGAGACCCTACAGTGAGGAACATATGCCGAGAGCAGCTCCATGACACCATCCGGCGAGGGTTCAGAAACGAGCATCCAGGAGTGTTGCCAGTTGGGGAATATCTTTCGGGATCCGTGGATGGGGGGGCTCTACAGACTGAGGTACGCGGAGGCAGGGTCCAATCTTTGGACTCTTGCCCGCCAAGCTGCCAAACGACTGGGAGTGCGGATTGATGTATCCGGCGACGAAAATCTAAGAATTGTCGCCGATGACGTCTCCGTAAGCCCAGTCAAGGCAGTCCGCGGACTTCGGAAAGTAGCTCGGCAGCGCTATACCAGGGACCTAATTTCCGACAAGAGCCACCAGGGAGTAGTTGCCACTGGCCTCTCCCTGGAAGACAAGTCGAAAGACATGGCTCGCCTGGTATCCTGCCGTACGCCCCTCTCCTTCCGAGACTGGAGATATCTTCACAGGGCCCGGCTCGACATCCTTCCTCTTCAGGGGCACTCGTGGTTTTGCTCACAGGAGCAAGACACGAGTTGCCGCCGATGCGGAAAGGAAAACGAGACCGGGTTTCATGTGCTTAACCACTGTGAAGAAGGTCTCCAGCTCGCCACCAAGAGGCACAACACCATCCAAGATCTCTTGGAGTCGCTGCTAGTCAAGCAGGGACACGACGTCACGATCAACAATGCCATCCCCGGGCAAAGGTTAAGACCAGATGTTGAATTTCAACTATCCGGTTCCCGGGTGATGGTCGACGTCGTGGTCTGCTATGACCAACCAGGGAGTATGGAGAATGCCTACCAGCGGAAATATGATAAATATTCTTCGCATGGGAGGATTCTCCCCCTGGTTGTCGGGTCTCTTGGATCATGGTACCCCAGGAACGACGAAATCCGTTCGATTCTTGGAATCAACGGAAGATCCTGGGGTGCCTTCCGATTCAAGGCCCGATTGGCAGCGATCCAGGGATCAATGGATATGGTGTGTGCCCATTTCCATCATGGTGCACCAAACCCCGAAGCTGAGGATAACCCCCCTCTTCCCGTAGTAACTCTATACCCAGTAGATTAGTAGACTCTTCCCCATTTATTTTATTTATGTAATTTTAGGAATATTTTTAAATGCACCCACCCCATACATGTTTATTCCCCTTCCGGAAACCCCTCCATAAACTAACCACTATACCACCATCGCTTGTTATTATTGTAAGAGACTCGTATGAAAAATCTACTCCGGAAGTACATCTTCCAAGAGAAAAACCTGTCAGGAGTGGGATTTGAACCCACGCCTTCATTGAAGACCAGAATTCTGATGCTTCTCTTGGAGAAGTAAGGTTTTTATCCTTGAGTCTGGCGCCTTAGACCGCTCGGCCATCCTGACTTATTTATATTACTTGTACCATAAGGAATAATTACGCTGTTCATCAACAAACTCAATAAAGCGCTTAACTTTTAATTAATAACGCTTTCCGACAGCAAAGCTTTTGCTTCAGCTATCAGAAGAAGGAGAAGAAGTAAAAGAAGAAGAAGAAGAAGAAGAAGATGGCTGCGGTGGTGGCGGCTTCTACCGTCACACCGGGAACCAGACAATAGAAATACAACAACATCTGGTCTATTAAATGTCCGAGCATGGCTTTGTAAAGCAAAGCATGGGTTGTTGAAAAAGTAAAGGGTTAGTTTCAACTAAGCGTTTATCGTAAAAATTATGATGCCAATCCCATATTGTCTAGTGGTTAGTTTTTATGGAGAGGTTTCCGGAAGGGAAAAATAAGATAAAGATAAAGAAAATAAGTGTTTATCGTAAAAATTATTAACGCTAATCCCATATTGTCTAGTGGTTAGTTTATGGAGGGGTTTCCGGAAGGGGAATAAACATGTATGAGGTAGGTGCATTTTAAAATATTACTAAAATTACATAAATAAAATATGAGGGAAAGAATCTACTAATCTACTGGGTAGGGAGTTTCTACGGGAAAAGGGGGGATATCCTCAGCTTCGGGGTTTGGTGCACCATGATGGAAATGGGCACACACCATATCCATTGATCCCTGGATCGCTGCCAATCGGGCCTTGAATCGGAAGGCACCCCAAGATCTTCCGTTGATTCCGAGAATCGAACGGATTTCGTCGTTCCTGGGGTACCATGATCCAAGAGACCCGACAACCAGGGGGAGAATCCTCCCATGCGAAGAATATTTATCATATTTCCGCTGGTAGGCATTCTCCATACTCCCTGGTTGGTCATAGCAGACCACGACGTCAACCATCACCCGGGAACCGGATAGTAAAAATTCAACATCCGGTCTTAATCTTTGCCCGGGGATGGCATTGTTGATCGTGACGTCGTGTCCCTGCTTGACTAGCAGCGATTCCAAGAGATCTTGGATGGTGTTGTGCCTCTTGGTGGCGAGCTGGAGACCTTCTTCACAGTGGTTAAGCACATGAAACCCGGTCTCGTTTTCCTTTCCGCATCGGCGGCAACTCGTATCTTGCTCCTGTGAGCAAAACCACGAGTGCCCCCGAAGAGGAAGGATGTCGAGCCGGGCCCTGTGAAGATATCTCCAGTCGCGGAAGGAGAGGGGCGTACGGCAGGATACCAGGCGAGCCATGTCTTTCGACTTGTCTTCCAGGGAGAGGCCAGTGGCAACTACTCCCTGGTGGCTCTTGTCGGAAATTAGGTCCCTGGTATAGCGCTGCCGAGCTACTTTCCGAAGTCCGCGGACTGCCTTGACTGGGCTTACGGAGACGTCATCGGCGACAATTCTTAGATTTTCGTCGCCGGATACATCAATCCGCACTCCCAGTCGTTTGGCAGCTTGGCGGGCAAGAGTCCAAAGATTGGAACCTGCCTCCGCGTACCTCAGTCTGTAGAGCCCCCATCCACGGATCCCGAAAGATATTCCCCAACTGGCAACACTCCTGGATGCTCGTTTCTGAACCCTCGCCGGATGGTGTCATGGAGCTGCTCTCGGCATATGTTCCTCACTGTAGGGTCTCTACAAGTGAGGAGCTGAGCAAGCCCTGGCGATGGTCCAGATATCGGCATCATCAGTGAGGCGGCATGTTCCTAGGCCCCCAACCCGCCGGTCCGCGTAGAAAAACGGGACCGTTGCGTGATTGGGAAGGTTGCAAATAAGGCCTAGAAACTTCCTACACTCAGTGTCCAGTTGGGTAAGACAGTCTTTCAGGACCCGACCCGAAGCGAGGTGATGGGAAAGGGAGGGAAGAAGGTGGCTACGGAAGATTTCAAGTTTTTGCCATGGTGCGAGGTGGGAGGCGGCAATCTTGTCGAGGTTAGGGATAAGGTCAGTTGGTGGTCGGAACCGCAATTTTCCTCCGATCGGTGTACCAAGATATGTTTCTTGGTCGTCTGGACCCAAGCACCGAATTAATTGATCACCAATTCGGCACTGGGCGTCAGACGGCTTGCCTTTGTCGAAGACCAGGCAAGCACACTTCCCGGCATTAAATTGCAGCCCCAAGGTGTTTGCGGTGAGGGTAAAAACGTTTAAAATGTTTTGGAGCTCGGAGGGAGAATTTGTAGCCACGGCAATGTCGTCAGCATATGCCGTGGTTTTCACGAGCGAGCCAAATATTAAAAATCCGGGGTTAATATTGGACTTTCCGGCCCTGACGAGGGGTTCGGAAGCCAGGTTAAAAATAGGGGAACTAAGAGCGTCACCCTGGCGAACACCTGCTGTCGGGAAAATGCGGATGGATTCTTTCCCAACGGCAAAATCCATCCGATTTCCCGAATATATGTCCACCAGGATGCGCCGGAGGTCCTCTGGTATTGGAAGTGATGTGAACAGCTCATTCAGAACGGCGTGAGGCACAGATCCAAACGCATTGCACATGTCCAGCCATGCAAGAGACATGTGCTTTCGTTTGGTCTTTGTCTCCTCGACAACCGTCTGTAAGAGCTGTGTATGTTCCTGAATACCATGGACCCCCGGGAGGAAACCCTTTTGCTCGGGAGATAACCAGCCAAGGTCTGAAGCGACTTGCGTTATTCTCTGGCTGATCACTCCCGAGAACAGTTTGTAAATGGTAGGAAGAAGGGATATTGGTCTAAAGTTGGAATAGTCGCTAGTGTCCCCTTTCTTGAAAATGGGGACAGTTCGCGATGTCTTCCAACAATTAGGAACCCCTAGCTTCCAAACCATTTTACAAACTGTTTCCAGCAGAATGCAGTTGGGGTCGATGGCTCTAAGATGACGGTATTCTAGGCCATCAACCCCTGGTGATGTGTTGGTAGCCCGGCGGAGCTTAGCTTCAAGCTCTTGTTGGGTTGGCGCACGATTAAGGAAGTTCATCTGGTCCTCTGAAGGTTGGGACCAGTCGCAGGTGTCGTAGAGTTCCCTCGCACTTTGGCACTGCTGCGGAGATGGTCTCAATCGGTTGTAAGTCCTCTTGAGATATTCCTCCGCAGCTTGTACAGTACCATCGTAGGAGGGTAAACGGTCTTCGAGCACCTGTCGAACGGCTCTTCTTGGGTAAATGTTGAAGAGCCGCTGAATCTTCCTCGCCTCGTACGCCTTTTGCTTGATATGTCGCCGGGCCTTCTGCATCTGCCGGTTTTGGTTTCTTTTTCTTTTGTCAGGGTTTCCTCGGGGTTGTTCAGGGCTAGGGTCTTGTAAAATTTGTGCTTTAGGGAGCCAGTCAGCTGTGCAACGTTCGAGTACATCGTCTAGGTCATGTAGAGTCTCACAGCTCAAGAAGGCAGGAACCCAGAGACTGACAAAATCGTCGTCTCTTTGGCTCTGCTCTTCTGAGCTGTGGTGACTACGTCCTCGATTGCTGTGCTGACTGGGGACAAAAGATAAGGTCTCGGGGTTAGGTGAAGGGTCTAAAATCTCTTGTGATAAAATTGTGGGGCTAGTATTTTCTTGTGGGGGTAGTTCATAAAGCCAACTAAAATTTTGTGTATTAAAAGAGGAGGCGAACTCCCTCCCAAGATCTAAAATAGGGCTAGCGGTAAAATTTGCTGGAGATAGGACATTACCAGGGGATTCCTCGATCGCTGGGATTTCCACCACGGATAGCTCATCACGCTCGTCTTCTGTTGCAGTAACATCCTCTAGAGAGATCACTGCAGCAGAAGAGTCACGGTTTGAGCCATCCATACTGGATATCCCAGCAAATCGGATGGAGGGTGATGGGTTGTTATTAGAATGTAACCTTTGGTAATGTCCTTTTAGTGTAGGGCCATCTCCAGCAAATCCACACACTCCGCATTCCCAATATTTAACTAGTCGGAGTGTGTGGGCTGTCTCTAGGTGTCTGTGGATACTACCCATGGCTCTGGTGTTAGTTGCCAAGGTAGTCCACTCACACCTAGGACACTTCGTGGGTTTCCCAGGGTATTTTAAAATGATTTTGTCCCCTTCAATTCTGGAAGGGGAAAACGTGGGGAGAGAAGAGTGAGCGGGATTAGGAGACCCCTGCAGAACCATCCATTGCAGATGCAATGGTTAGTTCGAGGGATTGGCGGAGAATACTGGAGGAAAGGGACTCAGTACAAGGTCTTGCATGTCTGCCGGCTGAAATAAACGAATTAAATTCCTTTTTACAGCCAAGGCAGACATACTGGGTGGTGTACTGAACCCCTCTCCTAGAATGTCTTTCTTTTATGTGTGTCTCCGCCAATTGTCTCTTGCGATCCCCAGACCAGGGACCGCTACCTCGCTCACCTTGACAGGATTTTTCCCCACATTTTAAAATAATTGGCAGAGGAACTGGGATTTTAATGATTGTCCCATGGAGTCTTACTCTAGTAGCATTTCTACTAGATGCTCCTACCTCTGCCATTGCTACCCTGGGCCCACTTACATATGAAAGAATAAAACAGTAATTCTTATTGACTAAAAACAAACAAATAAAGAAAAAAATCGGTAAAATATTGTTTGAAAAATTAAAAAAAAACCATTAAAAATCTGAAGAGAAGATTCTAAAAAAATATAGAAAGAGAGGAATTTAGAAATTTAAGAAAGAAAGAAAAAAAATAGCAAAATAGATGTTTTAAGTACTAAAAATTAAAAATTAAATAATTTTGTAAAGAATAAAAAAAAATAGAAACCGAAGAAATTGTGGAATAAAAAAAATTTAGTGAAGAATAAGGAAAAAATTTTAAAAACAAAGAAATTGTGGAATAAAAAAATTAATGAAGAATTAAAAAAAAATAATAATTTAAAAACCGAAGAAAGTGTGAAATCACATGAAAAAAAATTCATGGATGAAAAGAATAAATAAATAAATTCTATAGAGTACTAAAATTAAAGAAAGACATGCATTAAAATTCAATATTTGTTTTGGTTAAAGCATAATAAAATTTTTTTAAAGGGTTTTTTGGATGTAAATGGATAAAATGTAAAAATAATACAAGTAGCTAAAACATTTCATCAATGAAAACGGGAGCTCTTTAAAAACACGTCTGCTCTACACGAAGTCTAGCAGACGATCGAAAATCTAAGCGTTTATCGTAAAAATTATGATGCCAATCCCATATTGTCTAGTGGTTAGTTTTTATGGAGAGGTTTCCGGAAGGGAAAAATAAGATAAAGATAAAGAAAATAAGTGTTTATCGTAAAAATTATTAACGCTAATCCCATATTGTCTAGTGGTTAGGATACCTGGCTCTCACCCAGGAGGCCCGGGTTCAATTCCCGGTATGGGAATAAACATAAAAAATTTGCCATGTATTGGGAACACATTAATTGCATATATCATATTCATCTCCATTAATACTTCATGTTTCTGACCTGGCCTACCTAGCCTAGGAATCAGACATTTTCCTTGTAGTTTTTTCCATTCTTAATTCATTCTTGCTCATGACTGTAATTTTAGACAACCGGTGGCAGACTTCACTCCTAAATATTCATGATTTTCCAAATTAGATAAATAATTTGCTGCGATGACCGAGAATCGAACTCGGGTCGATTGCTTGGAAGGCAACCATGCTAACCACTATACCACCATCGCTTGTTATTATTGTAAGAGACTCGTATGAAAAATCTACTCCGGAAGTACATCTTCCAAGAGAAAAACCTTTCAGGAGTGGGATTTGAACCCACGCCTTCATTGAAGACCAGAATTCTGATGCTTCTCTTGGAGAAGTAAGGTTTTTATCCTTGAGTCTGGCGACTTAGACCGCTCGGCCATCCTGACTTATTTATATTACTTGTACCATAAGGAATAATTACGCTGTTCATCAACAAACTCAATAAAGCGCTTAACTTTTAATTAATAACGCTTTCCGACAGCAAAGCTTTTGCTTCAGCTATCAGAAGAAGGAGAAGAAGTAGAAGAAGAAGAAGAAGAAGAAGAAGATGGCTGCGGTGGTGGCGGCTTCTACCGTCACACCGGGAACCAGACAATAGAAATACAACAACATCTGGTCTATTAAATGTCCGAGCATGGCTTTGTAAAGCAAAGCATGGGTTGTTGAAAAAGTAAAGGGTTAGTTTCAACTAAGCGTTTATCGTAAAAATTATTTTCGGGTCGGGTCCTGAAAGACTGTCTTACCCAACTGGACACTGAGTGTAGGAAGTTTCTAGGCCTTATTTGCAACCTTCCCAATCACGCAACGGTCCCGTTTTTCTACGCGGACCGGCGGGTTGGGGGCCTAGGAACATGCCGCCTCACTGATGATGCCGATATCTGGACCATCGCCAGGGCTGCTCAGCTCCTCACTTGTAGAGACCCTACAGTGAGGAACATATGCCGAGAGCAGCTCCATGACACCATCCGGCGAGGGTTCAGAAACGAGCATCCAGGAGTGTTGCCAGTTGGGGAATATCTTTCGGGATCCGTGGATGGGGGCTCTACAGACTGAGGTACGCGGAGGCAGGGTCCAATCTTTGGACTCTTGCCCGCCAAGCTGCCAAACGACTGGGAGTGCGGATTGATGTATCCGGCGACGAAAATCTAAGAATTGTCGCCGATGACGTCTCCGTAAGCCCAGTCAAGGCAGTCCGCGGACTTCGGAAAGTAGCTCGGCAGCGCTATACCAGGGACCTAATTTCCGACAAGAGCCACCAGGGAGTAGTTGCCACTGGCCTCTCCCTGGAAGACAAGTCGAAAGACATGGCTCGCCTGGTATCCTGCCGTACGCCCCTCTCCTTCCGAGACTGGAGATATCTTCACAGGGCCCGGCTCGACATCCTTCCTCTTCGGGGGCACTCGTGGTTTTGCTCACAGGAGCAAGACACGAGTTGCCGCCGATGCGGAAAGGAAAACGAGACCGGGTTTCATGTGCTTAACCACTGTGAAGAAGGTCTCCAGCTCGCCACCAAGAGGCACAACACCATCCAAGATCTCTTGGAGTCGCTGCTAGTCAAGCAGGGACACGACGTCACGATCAACAATGCCATCCCCGGGCAAAGGTTAAGACCAGATGTTGAATTTCAACTATCCGGTTCCCGGGTGATGGTCGACGTCGTGGTCTGCTATGACCAACCAGGGAGTATGGAGAATGCCTACCAGCGGAAATATGATAAATATTCTTCGCATGGGAGGATTCTCCCCCTGGTTGTCGGGTCTCTTGGATCATGGTACCCCAGGAACGACGAAATCCGTTCGATTCTTGGAATCAACGGAAGATCCTGGGGTGCCTTCCGATTAAAGGCCCGATTGGCAGCGATCCAGGGATCAATGGATATGGTGTGTGCCCATTTCCATCATGGTGCACCAAACCCCGAAGCTGAGGATAACCCCCCTCTTCCCGTAGTAACTCTATACCCAGTAGATTAGTAGACTCTTCCACATTTATTTTATTTATGTAATTTTAGGAATATTTTTAAATGCACCCACCCCATACATGTTTATTCCCCTTCCGGAAACCCCTCCATAAACTAACCACTATACCACCATCGCTTGTTATTATTGTAAGAGACTCGTATGAAAAATCTACTCCGGAAGTACATCTTCCAAGAGAAAAACCTGTCAGGAGTGGGATTTGAACCCACGCCTTCATTGAAGACCAGAATTCTGATGCTTCTCTTGGAGAAGTAAGGTTTTTATCCTTGAGTCTGGCGCCTTAGACCGCTCGGCCATCCTGACTTATTTATATTACTTGTACCATAAGGAATAATTACGCTGTTCATCAACAAACTCAATAAAGCGCTTAACTTTTAATTAATAACGCTTTCCGACAGCAAAGCTTTTGCTTCAGCTATCAGAAGAAGGAGAAGAAGTAGAAGAAGAAGAAGAAGAAGAAGAAGATGGCTGCGGTGGCGGCGGCTTCTACCGTCACACCGGGAACCAGACAATAGAAATACAACAACATCTGGTCTATTAAATGTCCGAGCATGGCTTTGTAAAGCAAAGCATGGGTTGTTGAAAAAGTAAAGGGTTAGTTTCAACTAAGCGTTTATCGTAAAAATTATGATGCCAATCCCATATTGTCTAGTGGTTAGTTTTTATGGAGAGGTTTCCGGAAGGGAAAAATAAGATAAAGATAAAGAAAATAAGTGTTTATCGTAAAAATTATTAACGCTAATCCCATATTGTCTAGTGGTTAGGATACCTGGCTCTCACCCAGGAGGCCCGGGTTCAATTCCCGGTATGGGAATAAACATAAAAAATTTGCCATGTATTGGGAACACATTAATTGCATATATCATATTCATCTCCATTAATACTTCATGTTTCTGACCTGGCCTACCTAGCCTAGGAATCAGACATTTTCCTTGTAGTTTTTTCCATACTTAATTCATTCTTGCTCATGACTGTAATTTTAGACAACAGGTGGCAGACTTCACTCCTAAATATTCATGATTTTCCAAATTAGATAAATAATTTGCTGCGATGACCGAGAATCGAACTCGGGTCGATTGCTTGGAAGGCAACCATGCTAACCACTATACCACCATCGCTTATTATTATTGTAAGAGACTCGTATTAAAAATCTACTCCGGAAGTACATCTTCCAAGAGAAAAACCTGTCAGGAGTGGGATTTGAACCCACGCCTTCATTGAAGACCAGAATTCTGATGCTTCTCTTGGAGAAGTAAGGTTTTTATCCTTGAGTCTGGCGACTTAGACCGCTCGGCCATCCTGACTTATTTATATTACTTGTACCATAAGGAATAATTACGCTGTTCATCAACAAACTCAATAAAGCGCTTAACTTTTAATTAATAACGCTTTCCGACAGCAAAGCTTTTGCTTCAGCTATCAGAAGAAGGAGAAGAAGTAGAAGAAGAAGAAGAAGAAGAAGAAGAGGGCTGCGGTGGCGGCGGCTTCTACCGTCACACCGGGAACCAGACAATAGAAATACAACAACATCTGGTCTATTAAATGTCCGAGCATGGCTTTGTAAAGCAAAGCATGGGTTGTTGAAAAAGTAAAGGGTTAGTTTCAACTAAGCGTTTATCGTACAAATTATTTTCGGGTCGGGTCCTGAAAGACTGTCTTACCCAACTGGACACTGAGTGTAGGAAGTTTCTAGGCCTTATTTGCAACCTTCCCAATCACGCAACGGTCCCGTTTTTCTACGCGGACCGGCGGGTTGGGGGCCTAGGAACATGCCGCCTCACTGATGATGCCGATATCTGGACCATCGCCAGGGCTGCTCAGCTCCTCACTTGTAGAGACCCTACAGTGAGGAACATATGCCGAGAGCAGCTCCATGACACCATCCGGCGAGGGTTCAGAAACGAGCATCCAGGAGTGTTGCCAGTTGGGGAATATCTTTCGGGATCCGTGGATGGGGGGCTCTACAGACTGAGGTACGCGGAGGCAGGGTCCAATCTTTGGACTCTTGCCCGCCAAGCTGCCAAACGACTGGGAGTGCGGATTGATGTATCCGGCGACGAAAATCTAAGAATTGTCGCCGATGACGTCTCCGTAAGCCCAGTCAAGGCAGTCCGCGGACTTCGGAAAGTAGCTCGGCAGCGCTATACCAGGGACCTAATTTCCGACAAGAGCCACCAGGGAGTAGTTGCCACTGGCCTCTCCCTGGAAGACAAGTCGAAAGACATGGCTCGCCTGGTATCCTGCCGTACGCCCCTCTCCTTCCGAGACTGGAGATATCTTCACAGGGCCCGGCTCGACATCCTTCCTCTTCGGGGGCACTCGTGGTTTTGCTCACAGGAGCAAGACACGAGTTGCCGCCGATGCGGAAAGGAAAACGAGACCGGGTTTCATGTGCTTAACCACTGTGAAGAAGGTCTCCAGCTCGCCACCAAGAGGCACAACACCATCCAAGATCTCTTGGAGTCGCTGCTAGTCAAGCAGGGACACGACGTCACGATCAACAATGCCATCCCCGGGCAAAGGTTAAGACCAGATGTTGAATTTCAACTATCCGGTTCCCGGGTGATGGTCGACGTCGTGGTCTGCTATGACCAACCAGGGAGTATGGAGAATGCCTACCAGCGGAAATATGATAAATATTCTTCGCATGGGAGGATTCTCCCCCTGGTTGTCGGGTCTCTTGGATCATGGTACCCCAGGAACGACGAAATCCGTTCGATTCTTGGAATCAACGGAAGATCCTGGGGTGCCTTCCGATTAAAGGCCCGATTGGCAGCGATCCAGGGATCAATGGATATGGTGTGTGCCCATTTCCATCATGGTGCACCAAACCCCGAAGCTGAGGATAACCCCCCTCTTCCCGTAGTAACTCTATACCCAGTAGATTAGTAGACTCTTCCCCATTTATTTTATTTATGTAATTTTAGGAATATTTTTAAATGCACCCACCCCATACATGTTTATTCCCCTTCCGGAAACCCCTCCATAAACTAACCACTATACCACCATCGCTTGTTATTATTGTAAGAGACTCGTATGAAAAATCTACTCCGGAAGTACATCTTCCAAGAGAAAAACCTGTCAGGAGTGGGATTTGAACCCACGCCTTCATTGAAGACCAGAATTCTGATGCTTCTCTTGGAGAAGTAAGGTTTTTATCCTTGAGTCTGGCGCCTTAGACCGCTCGGCCATCCTGACTTATTTATATTACTTGTACCATAAGGAATAATTACGCTGTTCATCAACAAACTCAATAAAGCGCTTAACTTTTAATTAATAACGCTTTCCGACAGCAAAGCTTTTGCTTCAGCTATCAGAAGAAGGAGAAGAAGTAGAAGAAGAAGAAGAAGAAGAAGAAGATGGCTGCGGTGGCGGCGGCTTCTACCGTCACACCGGGAACCAGACAATAGAAATACAACAACATCTGGTCTATTAAATGTCCGAGCATGGCTTTGTAAAGCAAAGCATGGGTTGTTGAAAAAGTAAAGGGTTAGTTTCAACTAAGCGTTTATCGTAAAAATTATTTTCGGGTCGGGTCCTGAAAGACTGTCTTACCCAACTGGACACTGAGTGTAGGAAGTTTCTAGGCCTTATTTGCAACCTTCCCAATCACGCAACGGTCCCGTTTTTCTACGCGGACCGGCGGGTTGGGGGCCTAGGAACATGCCGCCTCACTGATGATGCCGATATCTGGACCATCGCCAGGGCTGCTCAGCTCCTCACTTGTAGAGACCCTACAGTGAGGAACATATGCCGAGAGCAGCTCCATGACACCATCCGGCGAGGGTTCAGAAACGAGCATCCAGGAGTGTTGCCAGTTGGGGAATATCTTTCGGGATCCGTGGATGGGGGGCTCTACAGACTGAGGTACGCGGAGGCAGGGTCCAATCTTTGGACTCTTGCCCGCCAAGCTGCCAAACGACTGGGAGTGCGGATTGATGTATCCGGCGACGAAAATCTAAGAATTGTCGCCGATGACGTCTCCGTAAGCCCAGTCAAGGCAGTCCGCGGACTTCGGAAAGTAGCTCGGCAGCGCTATACCAGGGACCTAATTTCCGACAAAAGCCACCAGGGAGTAGTTGCCACTGGCCTCTCCCTGGAAGACAAGTCGAAAGACATGGCTCGCCTGGTATCCTGCCGTACGCCCCTCTCCTTCCGAGACTGGAGATATCTTCACAGGGCCCGGCTCGACATCCTTCCTCTTCGGGGGCACTCGTGGTTTTGCTCACAGGAGCAAGACACGAGTTGCCGCCGATGCGGAAAGGAAAACGAGACCGGGTTTCATGTGCTTAACCACTGTGAAGAAGGTCTCCAGCTCGCCACCAAGAGGCACAACACCATCCAAGATCTCTTGGAGTCGCTGCTAGTCAAGCAGGGACACGACGTCACGATCAACAATGCCATCCCCGGGCAAAGGTTAAGACCAGATGTTGAATTTCAACTATCCGGTTCCCGGGTGATGGTCGACGTCGTGGTCTGCTATGACCAACCAGGGAGTATGGAGAATGCCTACCAGCGGAAATATGATAAATATTCTTCGCATGGGAGGATTCTCCCCCTGGTTGTCGGGTCTCTTGGATCATGGTACCCCAGGAACGACGAAATCCGTTCGATTCTTGGAATCAACGGAAGATCCTGGGGTGCCTTCCGATTAAAGGCCCGATTGGCAGCGATCCAGGGATCAATGGATATGGTGTGTGCCCATTTCCATCATGGTGCACCAAACCCCGAAGCTGAGGATAACCCCCCTCTTCCCGTAGTAACTCTATACCCAGTAGATTAGTAGACTCTTCCCCATTTATTTTATTTATGTAATTTTAGGAATATTTTGAAATGCACCCACCCCATACATGTTTATTCCCCTTCCGGAAACCCCTCCATAAACTAACCACTATACCACCATCGCTTGTTATTATTGTAAGAGACTCGTATGAAAAATCTACTCCGGAAGTACATCTTCCAAGAGAAAAACCTGTCAGGAGTGGGATTTGAACCCACGCCTTCATTGAAGACCAGAATTCTGATGCTTCTCTTGGAGAAGTAAGGTTTTTATCCTTGAGTCTGGCGCCTTAGACCGCTCGGCCATCCTGACTTATTTATATTACTTGTACCATAAGGAATAATTACGCTGTTCATCAACAAACTCAATAAAGCGCTTAACTTTTAATTAATAACGCTTTCCGACAGCAAAGCTTTTGCTTCAGCTATCAGAAGAAGGAGAAGAAGTAGAAGAAGAAGAAGAAGAAGAAGAAGATGGCTGCGGTGGCGGCGGCTTCTACCGTCACACCGGGAACCAGACAATAGAAATACAACAACATCTGGTCTATTAAATGTCCGAGCATGGCTTTGTAAAGCAAAGCATGGGTTGTTGAAAAAGTAAAGGGTTAGTTTCAACTAAGCGTTTATCGTAAAAATTATGATGCCAATCCCATATTGTCTAGTGGTTAGTTTTTATGGAGAGGTTTCCGGAAGGGAAAAATAAGATAAAGATAAAGAAAATAAGTGTTTATCGTAAAAATTATTAACGCTAATCCCATATTGTCTAGTGGTTAGGATACCTGGCTCTCACCCAGGAGGCCCGGGTTCAATTCCCGGTATGGGAATAAACATAAAAAATTTGCCATGTATTGGGAACACATTAATTGCATATATCATATTCATCTCCATTAATACTTCATGTTTCTGACCTGGCCTACCTAGCCTAGGAATCAGACATTTTCCTTGTAGTTTTTTCCATACTTAATTCATTCTTGCTCATGACTGTAATTTTAGACAACAGGTGGCAGACTTCACTCCTAAATATTCATGATTTTCCAAATTAGATAAATAATTTGCTGCGATGACCGAGAATCGAACTCGGGTCGATTGCTTGGAAGGCAACCATGCTAACCACTATACCACCATCGCTTGTTATTATTGTAAGAGACTCGTATGAAAAATCTACTCCGGAAGTACATCTTCCAAGAGAAAAACCTGTCAGGAGTGGGATTTGAACCCACGCCTTCATTGAAGACCAGAATTCTGATGCTTCTCTTGGAGAAGTAAGGTTTTTATCCTTGAGTCTGGCGCCTTAGACCGCTCGGCCATCCTGACTTATTTATATTACTTGTACCATAAGGAATAATTACGCTGTTCATCAACAAACTCAATAAAGCGCTTAACTTTTAATTAATAACGCTTTCCGACAGCAAAGCTTTTGCTTCAGCCATCAGAAGAAGGAGAAGAAGTAGAAGAAGAAGAAGAAGAAAAAGAAGATGGCTGCGGTGGCGGCGGCTTCTACCGTCACACCGGGAACCAGACAATAGAAATACAACAACATCTGGTCTATTAAATGTCCGAGCATGGCTTTGTAAAGCAAAGCATGGGTTGTTGAAAAAGTAAAGGGTTAGTTTCAACTAAGCGTTTATCTTAAAAATTTTTTTCGGGTCGGGTCCTGAAAGACTGTCTTACCCAACTGGACACTGAGTGTAGGAAGTTTCTAGGCCTTATTTGCAACCTTCCCAATCACGCAACGGTCCCGTTTTTCTACGCGGACCGGCGGGTTGGGGGCCTAGGAACATGCCGCCTCACTGATGATGCCGATATCTGGACCATCGCCAGGGCTGCTCAGCTCCTCACTTGTAGAGACCCTACAGTGAGGAACATATTGTGACGGGGAAAAGGGCTTGGGGACGTCGAGGTACGAAATAAGATCACTTGCGACGGTGTTTAGAGGAGAACGGAGTGTATTTGGCAGGAACAATCTAAGGAAACTTGGTAGAAAAGACTGAGCCCCGAACCTACTTAGGCTCGGGGTATTTAAAGGCAAGGGTCACCCTGTTACCGGGTGACGCCGGAAGAATCTTAGGGAAAGATGGTCATCTAGATAACACCTAAATGACCGCTACGAACGGTCTAACCCGTTTCTAGGGTAACGTAGAAAGTACATACGGAAGAAGTAGTTAAGATGGTCAAGTAGATAATTCTACTTGACCTTACAGTCTAGGACGCAAGAAGAGTTTCACGTGGAATCCATTAACACGTGTGTGTCCTTGGATTCCACGTGACAGATCCCCCCCACGAAGAGGCCATCGACCCGATAGGCCAATTCAACACGAAATAATCAGTTGTCCTCTTCCAGCGTCGGGGGTCTAGTGGGCCGTACGGGATGATAATCGGCGATTTCGTAAACTCCGCTGCTTTGGCGAAGATGGTTCATCACCCGGCGAGACAGGAGGAGCGTGAAGACAGTCAGCCCACCTAAACCGAGGGTTAAGAGAGTAGACGCTACCACCCATTCATAAGGGTAAGCGCATTGATGGATGGCCGTTGGACTGGAAGAGTCCAGCAAACGCACAATTTGGTCATGCGTCATTGATGCTTTCACTTCCACAGCTGCCTGTTGTAACAATAATTCACTCATGCGAGTTAAATGAGAGATGTTGGTAGCCGGGAATGGGATTACGGTTGCGGCTTTATTATACGTGATATTGGGACGAAAGTCTGGTAAGTTCGGAATTTGGAGTGTGATAGCTGTGGACACCGTGGAACCTTCCAAACTGGCTGGAAAAATCCAGTGATCGGTTCTGGCCGTGCAACCCGGGGGAACCTCGAAGTATCCAATAGGAGGTAACTGTAATCTTTGCGGGGGAGGTCGTTTGTTATCCGGAGGACAGGAGAACACCACACTATGAGGGTTTACGGCCGAAAAGGCCCATTGGTTTTGGCCTAAATATGCCACTTCCGAACCATTCCACTGTACGAATTGAGATTGACAGTAAGAACCAATTTGTGACACGTCATTCGTAAATAAGGCAACAGCACAGGATTTACGGGCCCCTCGTTTGGAGAATCCAGTATGGGAAGCGCAAAGTTGTTTGTCAAGTTGACGGCAATTTAAAATTTCTATACTGGATAGTTCGATGAACGTATCAAGATCTGGCGCAACAGCCAAAAAATCCGGAATGTTGGTAAAACACACCCCGTGTGAACCGTTTTTTGTTGGTTTAGGAAGGGAAATGATCTGAAACAGATTGAAGTGTTGAGCATGGTCATAGATAGGAATTTCGATGAACAGGCGAAAATGATTATTAACGACTGCCACTGACACTCGTGCTTCGCGATAGACCACCCATAAATCTTCGGATGGAATCGCCCAGCCCAATGGGAGGTTAATATTGATGTCAGCTATTACCGTTTGAAGCATCGTTGGTGAAAACATTTGTGGCGAGAGTCGTCCATTGGCCAACGCAGATAACCCGATTTCCCATGATTCAATTTGTTGCTGTAGCCACCCTAAAATGTGTTCCATGGTTGCAAATGTCGCGTCTAATTCTGCGAAGTATTGCGTCTGTTGAACATGAATCAGTTCGTAAGACTTAATGTAGTCCATGATGTAATCTACTCTTTGTGTTAAAATCTCCGACTGATGTTGTAGCTCTGTCAGAAGAGCCAAGTTGGATCGTGTGATTTGTAGGGTCTCGTTGATAATTGACGCATGTTGATCCAGCAGGTGTATTACGGTTTTATCCGAATTCGTCAAAGCTTCGATACGGGAATTGAGGTCTTGGAGATCGGCTTGAGTCGATACTCCGAATAGCCATTTCAACGTAGAGCCGCCCAGGTCCAGAAAACCCCGTTTTGGCCGCCGTGCCCCCGATAATGTGAGAGCACATGTTGCGAGACGAGTTTTGGAATCATTCAATGTCCGACCCATTAATCGTACTTGGTTATCAATTTTATTGGCAGCCATAAAGCTGGTGGTGTCCCTCCATGCTGTACGGACGTCGTCTTTTTCAAATTTGGTGCCATCCATGTGATGAGCGTGTGCTACTCGAGAGAGTTTCGCCAGATGGTCTTCTACTGCTGCAATTGCTGTTTCGGCGTCATGGAGCAGGACGTCCGTAACTACCGTCCAGGAAGATTCGCTGAAAGAAATGCTAGGCTGTTCTTTAAAGATTACCGTATCCCGGATTATAATGCCATCTTTCGACGGCAGCGCGTTACAAATCTTCAGCAACAGAAGATAGATGAGTCCAGCCATGAAAAGATTTGGTTTGCGCCGGATACGTGGGGGCAAGTCAGGATTAATGCTGGTTTCGAGACTGGTCTCTGACATGTTCTTCTCCAACGGTAGGGTACCATTTGAGACAACTTGATTCGCTCCATCGAACGAGTCAGGGTGATCACTAACTACCACGTCGTCCGTATAAGGTTGGAGAGTCCCTAGAGTAGAATGTTTGTTTAACCAATCCGGAACGGCGGAAATGTTGGCCACTGGGAGCGATCGTGTTGCGTTAAACAGCACTGCATGACCCACCGACAGTGATTTAGTTGATAGCAACTTTTCCGACGAGGTAAACGGAGAAACCCCGGGAAACTGAGTGTCCCCAGTCGTAAGAATCGGTACGACCGAAAATGCCGGAATTATACACCTTTCCAGTGACCAAAGTTTAGTGTGTTGAACGGGCGGTTCCGGACAATTCAACGCAAAAGATGGCAGGTTCCCAAAAATAACGTGTGCTTGTTCGCCGGTGTAATCCACATGAAGGTGTCCAAATTGTCGCAAAAAGTCGTTTCCCATTAAAAACTCAATCTCATTCATGGGCAAAACTACTGCTGTTCCCGAAACCGTTTTATTGCGATATGTGATGGAAATCTGTGCCCCCCTAATGGTACAGCACGGGTTCCATTTGCTAGGACAATGGCCGGTCCGTGCCATTCTTGTAGGAGGTAGCCAGTACGATGTAAAAGTGTTGGAGACATAACGCTAATCGCTGCACCAGTGTCAACCACCGCATTGGTAGTCACTGGCCCACACGTTACAATTTCTTTAATTAAGCAGGACGTATCTGACCTCCAAGCTCCGTTGCCCTCCTGGTGATGGCAGGTGTTAGGTTGCGGAACCGTTGGTGGAACAAGATCACCATCGGTCTCTTGTTGAAGATAGTGATCCGGAAAAGGAAAATCGACGTGAAGAACTGGATAAGCTGAATAATTTTGTGAATCCCCAGACGGCATCGTTTGAATATTATTAACTGGCCGTTGTTGTACATTATTTCGTGGGCCTGAAAGTCCTTGCTGGTTATTGTTAACTGGTTGTTCTTGTCTGTTGTTTTGTTGAAATCGGAAATCCTGTCCTCGATAATATGAGGAAGATGGGTTTTGGAAGCAACGTGAATCCGTATGTCCCTCCTTTGAACAAAAACCGCAAATGAAACGTCCTTCCACGGTCCTTCTATTGCGACCCGACTGATTCCAAATAGGTGCTCCCGAAGCGTTGAGCCCTCGCGGTAAAACGGCTGTCTGAGGGTGATTGAGCTGTTCAATAGTTTGTTGAAGACCGGTTAACAATCCCGCTAATTCCTTGACCAGCTTCGTCGACGCCGCTGCTGACGAAATAGGGACGTCTGGAGTCACGGCCAACAGCGATTGTGATAGAACTTTTCGATTAACTAAACTGCTGGCCTCCGCGTGTAATTTGGCTACGTCCAGGAATTCCGTTGTTGATGCTGGTTGTAGGGGATAGATCTTTTGTAATAATGTTGGTTTCAATCCACGATACAAGTGTTGAAGCTGCTGCTCCTGCGACATAGTCGGATTGACTATGCGACACATGTTTATTATGTCGTAAAAATATGCCACTACGTCTTCCTCATTTCCTTGTTCCCTCTGTCTGAGTTTGCTCTCCTGTACTAGTGAAAAATTTGCTTGTCGGAAAGCCGTCGAAAATTGCGATTTTAGACCGGTAGCCGCCGGTAGGTTGGGTAATGTGGGATCCGTTGGGTCTGGACGTACCGGTAGATCGTCCCAATGATTCGGATGAGTATGCACGAGGAACCATTTACGAGCTGGCCCTTCTAGATACATCACGAAATTTCTCGCTTGATCAGCATCTGACCACCGATTATATGCCGCGGCTAATTCAAACCGTTCTAGCCAATCCACTGCGTCTTCTTCCGGCGAGGCTGAAAAAACGGGGGGTGCGATGAATTTTTGAACGCTTGCCGCCATGTTTGCCAAAGGGAATATACGTAAAGGGGGCGGTAGGGAAGGTCTAATAGTCGAGGAATCGTTGTCGGAATCCGCTGATGAACTGTCTGAAGAATCCTCGTTAGTGCCGTGCTGTATTGCCCACGAAGCCTCTATTGAGAAAGTAGAACTAAAGGAAGACGGCGTCTGAGGTGTGGCCCGTGCAACTGTTTGCTCCGTATCCGTGTCTGCGTCTCCCAGTTGTGGACGTCGGGATGAAAAACAAAGTTCAGGATGTAGTCGCCGGCTGGGGGACCGTCCACACGTTGGATAGCGTGAAGATCGTTTTTTTATTTCACTCATGTATAACACCTCACCAGAACATACCCGTTGGGGATACCACTTCTCCAAGTTCACGAAAAGTAGACCCGAGAAAAACACACAGAAAATACGTAGTTTTCACAAATTGATCGGAGAGATAAAGGAACAAAGTACATGAAACGAAAAACGATTTTAACGAGGTGAAATTACCCACGGGTTGAATAAGGAATATGAACGGGACTCAGCGAAAGATAAATTAAATGGGGTGAACGGGAATACAAGTTGGGTAAAAAAAAAAAAATATGAACGGGGCTCAACCAAAGACGGTTTAAACGAGGTAAAACGGGGTACGGGTTGAATAGAAAAAAAAAAAAAATACAAAAATACGAACGGGGCTCAACGAAAGAAGATTTAAACGGGGTAAAACGAGATACGGGTTGAGTAAAAAATGCGAACGGGGCTCAACGAAAGACGTTTTAAACGGGGTAAGACGAGATACGGGTTGAGTGAAAAATACGAACGGGGCTCAACGAAAGACGATTTAAACGGGGTAGAACGGGGTACGGGTTGAGTAAAAAATAATTAAAAAAAATAAAAAATACGAACGGGGCTCAACGAAAGAAGATTTAAACGAGGTAAAACGAGATACGGGTTGAGTGAAAAATACGAACGGGGCTCAACGAAATACGATTTAAACGGGACAAAACGAGATACGGGTTGAGTGAAAAATACGAACGGGGCTCAACGAAAGACTATTTAAACGGGGTAAAACGGGTACGGGTTGAGTAAAAAATAGTAATAAAAAAAAATAAAAAATACGAACGAGGCTCAACGAACGAAGGTTTAGACGAGGTAAAACGAGATACGGGTTGAGTGAAAAATACGAACGGGGCTCAACGAAAGACGGTTTAAAACGGGGTAAAACTGGGTACGGGTTGAGTAAAAAAAATAAAATAAAAAATACGAACGGGGCTCAACGAAAGAAGATTTAAACGGGGTAATACAATAACTTGCTATAAGGAGTAAACGGACTGGAAGGAAGAATTTCTACGAAAGAAGAAACAGAACGAGAGAGCCGGATGAAGGAAGCGAAAGGGAATATGAAACTCCCCCCCGGGGGAAAAAATCACAAGAAGACGAACGATGAAAAAGAAAACAAAGCAAAAATAAATGCGACCTGTATCTCCACCAATTGTGACGGGGAAAAGGGCTTGGGGACGTCGAGGTACGAAATAAGATCACTTGCGACGGTGTTTAGAGGAGAACGGAGTGTATTTGGCAGGAACAATCTAAGGAAACTTGGTAGAAAAGACTGAGCCCCGAACCTACTTAGGCTCGGGGTATTTAAAGGCAAGGGTCACCCTGTTACCGGGTGACGCCGGAAGAATCTTAGGGAAAGATGGTCATCTAGATAACACCTAAATGACCGCTACGAACGGTCTAACCCGTTTCTAGGGTAACGTAGAAAGTACATACGGAAGAAGTAGTTAAGATGGTCAAGTAGATAATTCTACTTGACCTTACAGTCTAGGACGCAAGAAGAGTTTCACGTGGAATCCATTAACACGTGTGTGTCCTTGGATTCCACGTGACAATATGCCGAGAGCAGCTCCATGACACCATCCGGCGAGGGTTCAGAAACGAGCATCCAGGAGTGTTGCCAGTTGGGGAATATCTTTCGGGATCCGTGGATGGGGGGCTCTACAGACTGAGGTACGCGGAGGCAGGGTCCAATCTTTGGACTCTTGCCCGCCAAGCTGCCAAACGACTGGGAGTGCGGATTGATGTATCCGGCGACGAAAATCTAAGAATTGTCGCCGATGACGTCTCCGTAAGCCCAGTCAAGGCAGTCCGCGGACTTCGGAAAGTAGCTCGGCAGCGCTATACCAGGGAGCTAATTTCCGACAAGAGCCACCAGGGAGTAGTTGCCACTGGCCTCTCCCTGGAAGACAAGTCGAAAGACATGGCTCGCCTGGTATCCTGCCGTACGCCCCTCTGCTTCCGAGACTGGAGATATCTTCACAGGGCCCGGCTCGACATCCTTCCTCTTCGGGGGCACTCGTGGTTTTGCTCACAGGAGCAAGACACGAGTTGCCGCCGATGCGGAAAGGAAAACGAGACCGGGTTTCATGTGCTTAACCACTGTGAAGAAGGTCTCCAGCTCGCCACCAAGAGGCACAACACCATCCAAGATCTCTTGGAGTCGCTGCTAGTCAAGCAGGGACACGACGTCACGATCAACAATGCCACCCCCTGGCAAAGGTTAAGACCAGATGTTGAATTTCAACTATCCGGTTCCCGGGTGATGGTCGACGTCGTGGTCTGCTATGACCAACCAGGGAGTATGGAGAATGCCTACCAGCGGAAATATGATAAATATTCTTCGCATGGGAGGATTCTCCCCCTGGTTGTCGGGTCTCTTGGATCATGGTACCCCAGGAACGACGAAATCCGTTCGATTCTTGGAATCAACGGAAGATCCTGGGGTGTCTTCCGATTCAAGGCCCGATTGGCAGCGATCCAGGGATCAATGGATATGGTGTGTGCCCATTTCCATCATGGTGCACCAAACCCCGAAGCTGAGGATAACCCCCCTCTTCCCGTAGTAACTCTATACCCAGTAGATTAGTAGACTCTTCCCCATTTATTTTATTTATGTAATTTTAGGAATATTTTTAAATGCACCCACCCCATACATGTTTATTCCCCTTCCGGAAACCCCTCCATAAACTAACCACTATACCACCATCGCTTGTTATTATTGTAAGAGACTCGTATGAAAAATCTACTCCGGAAGTACATCTTCCAAGAGAAAAACCTGTCAGGAGTGGGATTTGAACCCACGCCTTCATTGAAGACCAGAATTCTGATGCTTCTCTTGGAGAAGTAAGGTTTTTATCCTTGAGTCTGGCGCCTTAGACCGCTCGGCCATCCTGACTTATTTATATTACTTGTACCATAAGGAATAATTACGCTGTTCATCAACAAACTCAATAAAGCGCTTAACTTTTAATTAATAACGCTTTCCGACAGCAAAGCTTTTGCTTCAGCTATCAGAAGAAGGAGAAGAAGTAGAAGAAGAAGAAGAAGAAGAAGAAGATGGCTGCGGTGGCGGCGGCTTCTACCGTCACACCGGGAACCAGACAATAGAAATACAACAACATCTGGTCTATTAAATGTCCGAGCATGGCTTTGTAAAGCAAAGCATGGGTTGTTGAAAAAGTAAAGGGTTAGTTTCAACTAAGCGTTTATCGTAAAAATTATTTTCGGGTCGGGTCCTGAAAGACTGTCTTACCCAACTGGACACTGAGTGTAGGAAGTTTCTAGGCCTTATTTGCAACCTTCCCAATCACGCAACGGTCCCGTTTTTCTACGCGGACCGGCGGGTTGGGGGCCTAGGAACATGCCGCCTCACTGATGATGCCGATATCTGGACCATCGCCAGGGCTGCTCAGCTCCTCACTTGTAGAGACCCTACAGTGAGGAACATATGCCGAGAGCAGCTCCATGACACCATCCGGCGAGGGTTCAGAAACGAGCATCCAGGAGTGTTGCCAGTTGGGGAATATCTTTCGGGATCCGTGGATGGGGGGCTCTACAGACTGAGGTACGCGGAGGCAGGGTCCAATCTTTGGACTCTTGCCCGCCAAGCTGCCAAACGACTGGGAGTGCGGATTGATGTATCCGGCGACGAAAATCTAAGAATTGTCGCCGATGACGTCTCCGTAAGCCCAGTCAAGGCAGTCCGCGGACTTCGGAAAGTAGCTCGGCAGCGCTATACCAGGGACCTAATTTCCGACAAGAGCCACCAGGGAGTAGTTGCCACTGGCCTCTCCCTGGAAGACAAGTCGAAAGACATGGCTCGCCTGGTATCCTGCCGTACGCCCCTCTCCTTCCGAGACTGGAGATATCTTCACAGGGCCCGGCTCGACATCCTTCCTCTTCGGGGGCACTCGTGGTTTTGCTCACAGGAGCAAGACACGAGTTGCCGCCGATGCGGAAAGGAAAACGAGACCGGGTTTCATGTGCTTAACCACTGTGAAGAAGGTCTCCAGCTCGCCACCAAGAGGCACAACACCATCCAAGATCTCTTGGAGTCGCTGCTAGTCAAGCAGGGACACGACGTCACGATCAACAATGCCATCCCCGGGCAAAGGTTAAGACCAGATGTTGAATTTCAACTATCCGGTTCCCGGGTGATGGTCGACGTCGTGGTCTGCTATGACCAACCAGGGAGTATGGAGAATGCCTACCAGCGGAAATATGATAAATATTCTTCGCATGGGAGGATTCTCCCCCTGGTTGTCGGGTCTCTTGGATCATGGTACCCCAGGAACGACGAAATCCGTTCGATTCTTGGAATCAACGGAAGATCCTGGGGTGCCTTCCGATTCAAGGCCCGATTGGCAGCGATCCAGGGATCAATGGATATGGTGTGTGCCCATTTCCATCATGGTGCACCAAACCCCGAAGCTGAGGATAACCCCCCTCTTCCCGTAGTAACTCTATACCCAGTAGATTAGTAGACTCTTCCCCATTTATTTTATTTATGTAATTTTAGGAATATTTTGAAATGCACCCACCCCATACATGTTTATTCCCCTTCCGGAAACCCCTCCATAAACTAACCACTATACCACCATCGCTTGTTATTATTGTAAGAGACTCGTATGAAAAATCTACTCCGGAAGTACATCTTCCAAGAGAAAAACCTGTCAGGAGTGGGATTTGAAGCCACGCCTTCATTGAAGACCAGAATTCTGATGCTTCTCTTGGAGAAGTAAGGTTTTTATCCTTGAGTCTGGCGCCTTAGACCGCTCGGCCATCCTGACTTATTTATATTACTTGTACCATAAGGAATAATTACGCTGTTCATCAACAAACTCAATAAAGCGCTTAACTTTTAATTAATAACGCTTTCCGACAGCAAAGCTTTTGCTTCAGCTATCAGAAGAAGGAGAAGAAGTAGAAGAAGAAGAAGAAGAAGAAGAAGATGGCTGCGGTGGCGGCGGCTTCTACCGTCACACCGGGAACCAGACAATAGAAATACAACAACATCTGGTCTATTAAATGTCCGAGCATGGCTTTGTAAAGCAAAGCATGGGTTGTTGAAAAAGTAAAGGGTTAGTTTCAACTAAGCGTTTATCGTAAAAATTATGATGCCAATCCCATATTGTCTAGTGGTTAGTTTTTATGGAGAGGTTTCCGGAAGGGAAAAATAAGATAAAGATAAAGAAAATAAGTGTTTATCGTAAAAATTATTAACGCTAATCCCATATTGTCTAGTGGTTAGGATACCTGGCTCTCACCCAGGAGGCCCGGGTTCAATTCCCGGTATGGGAATAAACATAAAAAATTTGCCATGTATTGGGAACACATTAATTGCATATATCATATTCATCTCCATTAATACTTCATGTTTCTGACCTGGCCTACCTAGCCTAGGAATCAGACATTTTCCTTGTAGTTTTTCCATACTTAATTCATTCTTGCTCATGACTGTAATTTTAGACAACAGGTGGCAGACTTCACTGCTAAATATTCATGATTTTCCAAATTAGATAAATAATTTGCTGCGATGACCGAGAATCGAACTCGGGTCGATTGCTTGGAAGGCAACCATGCTAACCACTATACCACCATCGCTTGTTATTATTGTAAGAGACTCGTATGAAAAATCTACTCCGGAAGTACATCTTCCAAGAGAAAAACCTGTCAGGAGTGGGATTTGAAGCCACGCCTTCATTGAAGACCAGAATTCTGATGCTTCTCTTGGAGAAGTAAGGTTTTTATCCTTGAGTCTGGCGCCTTAGACCGCTCGGCCATCCTGACTTATTTATATTACTTGTACCATAAGGAATAATTACGCTGTTCATCAACAAACTCAATAAAGCGCTTAACTTTTAATTAATAACGCTTTCCGACAGCAAAGCTTTTGCTTCAGCTATCAGAAGAAGGAGAAGAAGTAGAAGAAGAAGAAGAAGAAGAAGAAGATGGCTGCGGTGGCGGCGGCTTCTACCGTCACACCGGGAACCAGACAATAGAAATACAACAACATCTGGTCTATTAAATGTCCGAGCATGGCTTTGTAAAGCAAAGCATGGGTTGTTGAAAAAGTAAAGGGTTAGTTTCAACTAAGCGTTTATCGTAAAAATTATGATGCCAATCCCATATTGTCTAGTGGTTAGTTTTTATGGAGAGGTTTCCGGAAGGGAAAAATAAGATAAAGATAAAGAAAATAAGTGTTTATCGTAAAAATTATTAACGCTAATCCCATATTGTCTAGTGGTTAGGATACCTGGCTCTCACCCAGGAGGCCCGGGTTTAATTCCCGGTATGGGAATAAACATAAAAAATTTGCCATGTATTGGGAACACATTAATTGCATATATCATATTCATCTCCATTAATACTTCATGTTTCTGACCTGGGGTCGTATTCCGAACGGCGACTTGAACTTAAGGAAAACTTGACTTGAAACAATCTAAGTTAAGTCCGAGTTAAGTCAAGTTTTGAGCTAAAGTTAGAAACTTTCAATCTCAAGTCAAGGTGTTATTCCGAACACAAAAAGATGAAGTTTTTCCAAAGACTTAACTTAGATTTTTTATTTAGCTTTAAAATGCAACTTGACTTGAAATTGGCAACTCAGCCAATGGCAGAGGACGTTGCTCAAAATTCTTCTCGTGGTTGCAGACGAATTTTAAGTGTCTAAGTCATAGCAAAAAGAAGTTGGAACTTGTACGCAAAGTGACTCAAAATTGCTGTGATTGTACTTTTGTTTACATAGTTGTTTTTAAAATGAGTCAAATATTAATTTAATTTATTATTAATTTAGTTTAAAATGAGTAAAATACCGGCAATAAGTGCTGAAAAATAAAAATTTTGTAAAAGGGGAATTAATTCTGCATTAATTTTTGTGCGATAAAACCTGTGATTAATTCTATAGAAGGTCGATCGAACCTAAAAGTCGCCATTAATTTGTCAGCAGAAAAATAACTTAGAATATCTTTCCTTGTACGATAAAATGGAATAAGACGACGCTTTTTGGCTCGGCGATTTTCGGCTCGCAATTCATTATCACTCCCCGTAGATAAATCGTCAAAATTATCAGTTAAATTACCCATATCCTCTAAGAATTCATCAATGACGTCATTACAATAATCGGCCATTGTGTAAACAAACGCAACGCCACTGCCTATTCTCACCGCTACTTATAGAACTTAAGCCCGTAAGTCAGTTTCAAGGCACCTAAAAGGTACCTTGAGATTCGAGAGACTTAACTTAGTTTTAATGCTCGACTTTTGAGTTTTCAAGTCCAAGTTTCTTACTTGAATTGAAATTTTTTGGTTCGGAATTAAACTTCGGTTAAAGTCTGAAAATTTTTTCAAGTCAAGTAGGAAAAACGCCTAAGTCAAGTCCAAGTCAAGTCTAAGTCGACGTTCGGAATACGACCCCTGGGGTGGAATTCTATCTGTGGCTTAAAGTCAAGTATAAGTTTTAAGTTAAAGTAAGAAAATTTTATACTTAACTAAGTATTACTTTTTTTAAAGACAAACTCGAATTCCAACACGTGCTTAAGTACAGTTTTTGCCTTTACTTAGTTAAGTACTAGGTAGCAAAAGTCGACTTAGACTTCAGTCGGGAGGAGCTTATTTAAATTTGTATAAGCCAATGGAAAACGTCGTTACAAGCACACAAGAAGTTCCAAATAGCAGACTAAATTAACAAGTGATTTTTGATTACGAAATTTCTTCTAGTTTTCCATTCGATTTTTCTTCATTGAACGGAATAATTGATAATAATGGTACGTAACGCATCGGCTACATGGAGTAGTAGTGAAACAGAAATTTTAGTTGACGAGCTCATCGCACGAAAGGTATTGTTGTGTTTATATTTTACCGTTTCTTATAGTTTTTTAGTCCCATAGTCCGAACGAGACTTACATCTCGTTTCAGTGTGTTTTACAATGATTCTATTGAAAATATTTTTGACTCAATGACATTTGTTTTTTCTATAAGGATATAATATTTGGTGCACAATCAAGTACTGTTACGAACAAAAGCAAACAACAGCATTGGGATGAGATTGTGGCTACAATTAATCAGCAATTTCCAAGCCAGCATCCCCGTGATAGGGAAGAGACTAAGAAAAAATGGAATAATTTGTCGTCAGATGCAAGAAAAAATCTAAAAGAACACAAGAACTCTGTAGAGCAAACCGGTATTGTACTATTTCATTTATGTGCCATTTGAAAACATTTTTCTAATAACAGAAAATACTGTGATTAATAGGAAAAGGAAAAGCTTTCCCAATGAAGCCTTTAAACGAGAAGATTGTCAACATGATTTGGGGAGAAAGTAGCGCAGCTTTGCCGGGAAACAGCATATCCGTATATTATATTAAACTACATTCCACAAATAACATTATTTCAATGAAATTTATCAATTAGGGCGGAGTAGAGACAGACGTGATGGAAAACGCTAATGATACTCTACGTATTAATAATAGTGCCTCTAGTGCTTCTCTCCATACAATGAATGCCTCTAGTTGTGCAGTCTTGTAAGCCATAATATTTCTTTCTTCTTAGCCATACACTAATCCCATTTTTATTCACAGGGCTAAAACGGTTCAATCGTCTTTTCTTGAAAACGAGGAAGACGACTTATCTACATTTGAGTTTGATGATAGCCAATCAAACCAATCATCTTTATGTCAAACATTTAGTAACGCTGACTTTGCTGACGGTGTACCATCCACATCCCGAGTTGTAGCTTTGCTCCCCAAACGCACATCAACTCCGGTATTGTCCACTAAAACAACAGATCATAGTTCTGCAAATATCGTGTTTGCGAAACGCTCTCAAGCAACTTTGGCACCGGTTGAAAAAGATGCTCCACTAGTTGCAGTAACTTCATTTTCTACGACGAATGGAGAATCTTTAAATAAAAATCCTTTAGCTCTTCGTGATATTGTCAATCGCGCCAAAAGAGCACATGCTGAAAAATCAAACGTTTCTGTTTCTAAGAGGTTGATGCGCGATCGCTTTGATTTGCTGCACTCTGTCATTGCAGTAAGACAGCTTATAGGAAAACCAATTGATGCCGAAAAAGACATTCCGGTAGACCTTTTAGAAATGATGAACAACCCGTCTCAATTAATTTGAAAGAGCTATGTTACAAGTTTCGTTTGATTCTGTTTAATCAATATGTGCAATACAAACTTGAAAGCAACTTATTTAACGAGTGAAATCATTCAATGTCATTCGATTTCGCTTTTCGAAACCTTGTCTTCGTAGACGTAGAGCTGCTTGAGCCAAATTTTCTTGTCTATCGGGTTGATTGTCATAATCTTGTTCCTCAAAATGATTAACTGCTATATCGTCGTCGAAATCTGGTTGTCTTCGTGATAGGGCTATATTGTGAAGGATGAAGCATGCCATTATCACGCGACAAGCACGACCGGGTTGCATGCGTATTCCAAAGAAAAGAGCCGGAAACCTACGCTTTACCATACCAAAAAACCGTTCGATTACGCACCTAGACTTTTTGTGAGCAACGTTAAATCTTCGTTCTGGTTCATTGCTCGGCACTGCATATGGCGTAAGTAAATAAGGTGTACATGCATAGCCACTGTCCCCGATTAAATGAAAAGGAGAAAAATCTCCTCTTGCTAACCGTTGACCAATTATACTTTCAACAAACATTGCTGCATCATTAGTGCTTCCGGGTTTCTTTGCATAGACGCTTAACGCCCTACCATTGGCATCACAAATAGCCTAAATAATCATTTGAAATGTAACTTGGTTTCCGAATCATATTTTTGAAAAGCGTTGGACTAACCTGTACGTTGATAGAATGAAAATTTTTACGGTTAACATAGATTTTCTCGTCAACCCATGGCCTTGCTATTTTTATATGACATCCATCAATTGCACCAATTATACCACGAAAACCAGCAAATTCTGAGAACTCAAGACATACCTATAAATTAATGTCAATGAGATTAGAATGAGAAACCATATAATTATTTCATATGTACCATATTTAAATTTTCTGGGAAAGAAATCCATTCTCGTGCTATAGAGCATAATGCACTTGAAACGTCATGTACGCTGCGACACACCGATGATTGACTCATTCTAAGAACATGTCCAACCTCTTTTTGAAAAGTTCCAGTGGCATAAAAATTTAGTGCAGCAAGAATTTGCTGCATCGGTGTAAGAAACTTTCGACCATTTAATTTTCGTTCGAGTTTATCATTTATCAATCCTGTATTAATTTGAAATATTGTCGCGGTTATTTGAGGCCCCATGGACTAGTTATCACGTCCGGCGCTTCTGTATCGGCTATTGACCGCAACTCTACCCGAGATGTCCGGCAGTCTTGTCAGCAGATATTTCTCCCGGTAGCTGCTGTCTACGTTAGTGCATAAATACTTGTGTGTGTCCCTTGCTGTCCCCCCAGTCTAGTTGTAACTGTTTGTTAGTACTGTGTGTGTGTGAGCGCATCGACAGTGAATACAAATCTTAATCGCTACTTGAGTCTCAGCGTTATTCCTCCGTGCTACATGGTGGAGATGCAGAACTTGTGGTAAGTCTTTGCGCTGTTTCATTCTATTGTGCTCTAGTTGTGCGGAGGCGGGGGCTGTTAGGGGCTTCCGAGAGTCGTCGACCCAACCGGCCTACGTGTCTTAAACTGTTGGGGTACGAAGCCACAGCACCGGCCGTGTGACGGGCGATTAGGGTGCGATAGCGCGGGGACGGCCATAAGAATTTCTGGGGAGGTAGGTGGGACCTAGTGGTGATTAAGGGGGCGTAGAGGCGGACAGTGGTGCGCCGCAAGGCGGTAGATCACCGCCGGTAACGATTGAAAAATCGGGAGTTTAGACGAAGAGTCGTTCGTCGGGAGGCGGTAGGTTACCGTTGTGAGCGATCGGAAGATCGGATTTAGACGAAGAGTCGTTCGTCAGGAGGCGGTAGGTTACCGTTGTGAGCGATCTGAGGATCGGGTTTTAGACGAAGAGTCGTTCGTCGGGAGGCGGTAGGTTACCGTTGTGAGCGATCGGAAGATCGGATTTAGACGAAGAGTCGTTCGTCGGGAGGCGGTAGGTTACCGTTGTGAGCGATCTGAGGATCGGGTTTTAGACGAAGAGTCGTTCGTCGGGAGGCGGTAGGTTACCGTTGTGAGCGATCGGAAGATCGGATTTAGACGAAGAGTCATTCGTCGGGAGGCGGTAGGTTACCGTTGTGAGCGATCTGAGGATCGGGTTTTAGACGAAGAGTCGTTCGTCGGGAGGCGGTAGGTTACCGTTGTGGGCGATCTGAGGATCGGGCTTTAGACAAATAGTCAGAAGGCAGTAGATGAGTGGGGGTGCTGGTAGAGCCAGGGGAAGACAGCGCCCTCGAGACGAGTTTGGGCGATTTACGCCAAGGATTGATCAGGCAATCGTAGGCAGTGACAGCGGAACCCTCAGTCGTTTGTACGACGTTGTAGGGGAGCCGGGAGGATTATCCGAGAGAGAAGACCGATCAGGGGTTATAGCAAGGGAAAGTAATTTGGGACAACACCAGGCTAGTATTAGCGAGGAAGAAACTGTAGCGTGGGCTGACGGCGAGGACAGCTCCAATTCGGAAAGCAGTGAAGGTGGGTTAGAGTGGGATTTTGAGGCTTTTCGGCGCAGATCCTCGGTGGTAAGCGCTCGATTGCTACGCAGCAGGGCCGCCAGAAATTCTGTTGTAGCTGGGGTAGTCGCACCCCTTAATCCCGTAGGGATGGCGGCCCAGATTAAATTCCAGACTCCCCCCACATTCACCGGGCGGGATGGGGAAGACGTAGTAAGTTGGATCCATCGCTACGAAAAGGTGGGGAGATACAACCGGTGGGGTGAAAACGAGCTCAGGGACCACATCGAGCTGTCGTTAGAAGGGGCTGCGGGTAAATGGTATGCATGCATGGAGGCATCAGGCAACCTTCCCGCTGCGTGGTCAGACGCACAAGGGCCCCCGGTGGTGGAAGGATTAAAATCAGCGCTGTTGACACAGTTTACGCCCGTAAACTATGTGCAACATAACGAGGTTAAACTGCGCGGGAGGAAGCAGGGAATTGAAGAATCGACCCTAGAATACTACTACGATGTGCTCGATCTATGCCGTAGGGTAGATCCGCATATGGCTGAGGCCACGAAGCTAGCACGTCTCTGGCAGGGTTTGCGTCCTAGTGTCCTAGAAAAACTATGGAGTTTAAAGCCCACCAACTGCAATGAGTTTCTCCAAGAAGTAAAACGCTTCCAGGAGATGACCGATCGAGGGAAGCAAGACGAGTGGGCGATAGGAGTGATGGGAAGGGAGGAAAGAACCCAGCATAGCCCAGCGGGGCAGCAAGATGCGTCCGTAGCTACGAGGTTGGAGAAAATCGAAAAGATGTTCGAAGACTTAATGCAGAAAAGAGATAATTTGAACCAAGGGAGAAACATTAATAGAGGGAGAGATCCAAAGGCCACGCCTAGTTGGACACCCGATGGTAAGCCCATTTGTTTCAGGTGCAGGCAGCCGGGGCACCTAAAACAAAATTGCCAGGTTCCCATGGAAAATCGGCAAGGAAACGGGAATGGGGGGAACCATCGTGCTACGGGAGATACTCAAAAGACCAACCCCACGTTCCTCGGCCTCCTAAGGGAAGAGAGCGGATTAAGTTTTCCGTTACTCCGCATTGACGTAACGAAACTTGTCGTCCAGGATGTTATGTGTAATGGGAGAAAGATACCCGCGGTCATTGACACGGGGGCAGCCGTGTCCATTTGTTCACCCGGGGTAGCCACGTTATTACGCCTTGAGATAAAACCCTGGCTAGCGAACAGGCTCGTGTCAATTAACGGCCAGGAAATACGTCCGGGAGGAGCGGTAGAGTTGGAAATATCGGATGGCGAGTCAAAAGTAGTCGGCAGAGTTCTGGTGTTAGAAATGGGGGGAATTGACCTCTTACTCGGTAAAGACTTCCTGGAGAGATTTGGAACGAGAATGAAAATTGGGGCTCTGCCTGAATTCATCATTGGGGACATTCCAATGGGGATGATGGCAGAAAAAGAGATTGAAACACCCGAGTTGGTGTCCCGAGTAGGGCGCATGATACCCGCACGTTCATCGGTGGTGGTCGAAATAGAGTTGACAGCAGGAATCCAGGGGAAGAACGGGGCAATGATTGAACCCTCGACTAGCGTACTGGAGCGGAAGGGCGTCTCAACGGGGCGATTGTTAGTAGCGGATTGCGAGACGTTCAATCAAGTGCTGGTAACCAACTTCTCAGATCGCAATCAGTGGGTAACGAGAAGCATGGTCCTGGGGACGCTAGAAGAGATCACCTTAGCTGAAGAGGGTACGGATAGCGAGGGGGAGGTGGTGGCGTTGGCCGCCCTGGGAGCACCCAAATGGTCACGAGAAGTGTTCGGAAAGTATGTGTCGAAGGAAATTGGGGTGGAAAGTCACGACAAGATTGTTGGGGTACTTCAAGATTTTGAGGACTGTTTCGCCGGGGAAAATGACAGACTCGGGGTGTGCAACGTAGCGGAGCATGCGATCGAGACAGGGGACTGTCGTCCCATCCGACAAAGCCCTTACTCGAGCGCATGGAAAGAACGGGAGCTAATGCAGACGCTTGTTCAAGAGATGGAAGACGCTGGAGTAATAGAGAAGTGCAACGGACCCTGGAGTTCACCCGTGGTACTTGTGCGGAAGAAGGACGGGGCCTGGCGGTTCTGTGTGGATTACAGAAAGTTAAACGCGGTGACACTGAAAGATGTGTACCCCTTGCCCAGAATTGAAGAAACCCTAGCCAGATTGGAGGGTTCGGCTTTTTTTTCAATCATGGATCTGCAATCGGGTTATTGGCAGGTCCCCATAAAGGAGAGTGATCGCCCTAAGTCAGCTTTTATAACAGCGGATGGTCTTTATCAGTTTAAGGTGATGGCTTTTGGGTTGTGTGCGGCGCCTGGTACGTTCCAGAGAATGATGGACCTGGTTCTCAGTGGATTGAGATGGTCCGCGTGTCTAGTGTATTTGGACGACATTATTGTTTATTCCCAAACGGTGGAAGAACATGTGAAGAGACTCCGAAGTGTATTTGAGTGTCTTAAGTTCGCGAATCTAAGGGTGAAGCTGAAGAAATGCTTATTTGCACAAACCAGACTGCAAGCTCTAGGTCACGTCGTGGATAAGGATGGAATCGCCCCGGATCCTGAGAAGATTTGTGCGGTTCGAGAATTCCCTAGACCGCCGGCCAACGCGACTAATGCCCAGAAAATTAAACATGTGAGGAGCTTCATCGGACTATGTTCGTATTACCGGCGATTTATCAGCAATTTTGCAAAAATTGCAAAGCCGTTACACGACCTCACGAAACAGGGAAAATCCTTTTGTTGGGGAGAAGAACAAGAAGGAAGCTTTAATGCTCTGAAGGAGCGTTTGATTGAGGCGACACAATTAGCATATCCCGATTATGGGAAGCCGTTTGACATTCATCCCGATGCCTGTGAATACGGGATAGGCGCGGCGCTAGTACAGAAAACGGGAGATGGAGAGAGACCGGTAGCCTTCGCAAGTCGTTTGCTATCAGCTACTGAACGTAACTACTCAATAACCGAGAAGGAGTGCCTTGCGCTTGTCTGGGCAATGAAAAAATTTCACTGCTACATTTGGGGGATGACGGTGAGAGTTGTGACGGACCACCATGCTCTGTGCTGGTTAACTACGAAGAAGGATCTGGCTGGAAGACTAGCCCGTTGGGCACTGCTGGTACAGGGTTATGAACCCCAGGTGTTGTACAAAAGTGGGAAATTACACGAGGATGCAGACGCGTTGTCGCGGTATCCAGTAGGCCCCGCAGAAGAAGAGGAGGAGAGCGATTCCCTGCTACCTGTGCTGCTAGTCACGCTCAACGGGGACTTGGAGGGAATTCGCGTGGGACAAGAATCTGTCCCACAATGGAAAAAAGCATTAATGGTACTAGAACAACGGCCTGACGCCCCATTTAAAAATTTTGTATTGCAACAAGAATTGCTTTACGTGCGTACAATTGGGCAACAGGGGAGCAGGCTTCGACTATGTGTCCCACCGAACTACAGACAGGTTGTCTTGAAAGCGTGCCACGATGACATTACCGCTGGGCACCTCGGGGTGCGTCGGACAGCAGATCGGATCAAAGCTCGCTACTACTGGCCAAAATTAGAGAAACATGTGTTGGGATACGTGCAGGCCTGTGTGCTGTATCAGGCACCAAAATCACCTCCCATGAAACCACAGGGCTACATGGAAGTAATAAGAGTAGAACGACCCTTTGAGAAGGTGGGGATTGATGTTTTGGGACCATTTCCGGTGACGGTTGGGGGCAATCGGAACATCATTGTAGCGGTAGATTATCTCTCTAAATGGGCCGAGACGCGGGCCCTACCCACCGCTACGGCTAAAGATGCAGCAGAATTTTTTGTTAAGGACGTGGTACTCCGCCATGGGGCACCGGAAAGCATCGTGACCGACTGTGGGAAGTGTTTCATTGCAGAATTTACTAAGTCCATAATGGCCGCTCTGGCGGTAAACCACCGAGCTACTACTCCATACCATCCGCAGTCAAATGGTTTAGTGGAGAGGTTAAACCATACTTTGGCAGACATGTTGTCAATGTATGTGAATAAGGCACATACAGACTGGGATACCATCCTACCCTATGTCACTTTTGCTTATAATTCAAGCCGCCAGGAATCAACTCGCAGAACGCCTTTTTTTCTTTTGTATGGTAGGGAGGCAATACTACCCATAGATGTCATGATGAATGGGAACCCGAATCCGGTGAAACATGACGGGCAAGACGAGGTGGTGAAAAAACTGGGGGAAGCTCAGCAAGTGGTGGCCCAATGGTTACATAGAGTGCAAGAAAAACAAAAGGACGCTTATGATGCAGGACGAAGAGTGGCAACAGATTTCAAGGTTGGGGATGAAGTCCTGGTGTATAAACCTTTTCGCAAAATAGGGCGGTCTGAAAAGTTACTACATCGATGGCGAGGACCCTACGTGATTGTCCGTGAAACGTCGTCGTTAAATTACGAGGTAAAGTTGCCACGGGCGCGAAAATCAGAAATTGTTCACGTGGTCAGCATGAAAAAATTTGCTAGAGGTTCGCCAGAGGTGACGGATAGGCCTAACGAAGAAAACTTCCTAGGGGATACTTTACCAGTAACTCCGCCACCGGAGGGGAGTCAACGACCAGTAACAACTGAACCCCGACGTGGAAAAGGCCCAATCGGCGAGCTGCGTCAGCAGAGAGAAGAGAAAGGGGAAAGAACTGCACGGCTAGAAGCAATCCAGGAGGAGCCAGAGGAGGAGGAGGGTGTCGATCTCGAAATATCCCGCCCGGAACCACAAGCACCTGAGCAAAGTAGGGGAGGGAGAGGAGATCGGAGAGAAGTCGGAAACAACCCAAGCGCTATGGCAACCCAATAACCTTCAGCCCCTTGATGCTACTCTTGACACTACTATGTGGGGCAATGCCATGTGGAGCATCTCCTCGGGAGAGATTCGTAATGAGTGGGGTGGTTTTTCAAAATCTTGGGGAAGTCAACTTCAGCGATTCGGAATGGGTAGTCGTGACTGAGGTGTCTTTTCGACAAGTTGAGGCTACCCTGGGCCATCTTGGACAATGGTTAGCGGAGAAACTAACACAGCACGAAGGTGGGCCACTGAACGAGGATTTTAAGATCGGTAATCGAATCAAAGAACAATTAACGGAACGAGCAACAGGCTGCCTAGAGGAACTAGGGGTAGTCAAGAATAGATTCAATCACCTGAAGGAAGCAATATCCGGGAAACAGCAGAGGGCCAAGAGAGGTTTAATTGATGCCGGTGGGAGTGCCCTGAAATGGCTTTTCGGCGTAGCGACGGATCGAGAACTGGAGGAGCTTAGTAAACATCTCGACTCTCTGTCAAAAGAGACATCCGGTATTGTGAGCACTCTGGCTGAGCAGGCGACCCTTGTCAATGAAAGCTTGTGGGAACTACACGAGCACACTGTAGTCTTGAGTCAATTGGAGCGAGCCCATCAGACGCTGGAAAAGGAATTAAATAGAGCCAAAATAAATTTCGTAAACGCAATGAATGTATTGGAACGGCAGTCAATAGTCACGGCAAGAGTGGATGAGGCTTTCCGAGCGGCACACCGGTTATTGGAATGGACCAAGATGACAATAGACGACATAAGCATTGGGTTAGCTCTACTGGCGTCTGGCCGATTACCTCCTGAAATGTTTCCTCCCGCCCAATTAAGAACAGTTCTGTCTGAAATCCGTTCCTCTCTAGCCTCAGGGTGGGCCCTAACTCCCGCACTTCAAAGAGGAGATCTTTGGCGGGCTTATCAGGAAGCGAATGTTGTGACAGCATCCACAGAAAATGGTCTCAAGTTATTCATTCATTTCCCTATAGTAGAATTTGAAAAGACTTTTGAGTTATATGAAATTTTTGTGTTACCCGTGTATGACGCGGAAGGTGGGGTAGGACTTCGTCATTCTTCTTTACCCCAATTTTTGGCAGTAGCAGGAGATCAACAAACGTTCATCGAATTAACCGAGGAAGAGGTAAGATCCTGCAAAGATAACTCGGGTTCGGTATGCCCCCTCGCAAGGGCCATCGAGCGGAAAAATGCGAAGAAAACGTGTTCCATGGCGTTGTTTTTACAGGATACAGAAAAGCAAAAACTTGAGTGTCAACAAGTGTTTGTGAAATGGAAAGGACCTGAAGCTTTGTATCTTGGACAGCGTCAGTGGGCGTTGTCAATAGGGAGAACCCAAACGTTGGTAATCACGTGCCCGGCGCGAGCTGGAAGTCGGAAACAGTATAAACGAGAGTTGGCGACCGTCGAAATTGTGGAAATTCCAAAAGGGTGTTCGGGTCAGACAGATGACTGGATCCTTCAGGCAAGCTATCAGAGGGAGTCATCTACTTCCTGGGAGGAATCCCCGCCATCCCAACTGAAGGGCATCAACTGGACACTCCCAACAGGATCGATAGACAAGCCCCAAGAATCGACGTCGACGTCACTACAGGCTATGATCGCCTCGACCCTTGGAAAAAACAAGGCAGCCAGAACAATGGCCGATATAGTTGGGAAATCTATACGTCAGCTGAAAGAAGAGGATGAAACCCGAATACGTCTACAGTCAACCCCGCCGTCTTACCCATACGAGTTGTTGATGGGTACGATACTCACGGTTATGGCAAATCTCACTTTGTGGTTTCTATTTTTCAGGGAAAAGCAACAACATGACCGAGAAAGAATCGAGGTGAGAAAGCGGCTCGAGGTGTTGGAGACAACAGGCAGCGTTGAAGGTGCAGGTGACGGAGAGCAGGCTGCACAATGGAGCACTCAACTGGCTAAATTGGAGGTTCGAATAATAGAACATGAGCAGCACTGTTTGGAGACGCTTCGAAGTCTGGAGCAGTTAACTAAATAGAAGCGGCAAATCCCCCTACTGATGTTCTGATGACTGTTTTATTTTTTCTTGATGCTTCGCATAGTGTTGACCTTGTAATGGGTAGATCAGATCAAATGACTTCCATAGTTTAGTCAAAAGAGGCTATAGCACTCTTACAATAAAGAAAGCTTTGTACCGTAGGCCTTAGTGGGAAACAGTAGTATAGCGAATTGTAGAACTTTTAGCTAAAGGGAGAAGTCTCAAAATTTAGATTCGTTTTTCTGATTAAAAATAAATAATAGCGGTCGGGACGACTCGCTATCTAGGGAGGGAGATGTCGCGGTTATTTGAGGCCCCATGGACTAGTTGTCACGTCCGGCGCTTCTGTATCGGCTATTGACCGCAACTCTACCCGAGATGTCCGGCAGTCTTGTCAGCAGATATTTCTCCCGGTAGCTGCTGTCTACGTTAGTGCATAAATACTTGTGTGTGTCCCTTGCTGTCCCCCCAGTCTAGTTGTAACTGTTTGTTAGTACTGTGTGTGTGTGAGCGCATCGACAGTGAATACAAATCTTAATCGCTACTTGAGTCTCAGCGTTATTCCTCCGTGCTACAATATTTTGTACGCTCATTAACATTAGTGTGGTCCAATTTGTATACCTTCAATAAATTGGAGTGAAGCTCTATCAAAACGAAAGGTTTTGTATAATTGATCGTCATTAAAAAACTCGTCGTACATATCGGTTCGTCTAGAATAGAAAGGAACCATTCTTCTGCGTACTTCAATGCGCCTTTCACGCCGAGCTTCTTCGTCATCACTACTTGTCAATTCGTAGTTCATTTCGTCTAAGTCGTTTAAAAAGAACTCTAGCTCTTCGTTGAAACCTCTATCGTCATTCATTTTAATTGAAACTGTCAATCAACAATAACGTATGTTAAATAGCGCCACCTTAATATGGAGAACATTAATCGGGTTTAGTTTTTAAGTGTACTTTATTGCGTTTAAGCCAAGAAATAGTTGGCTTAAAAAATTGACTACTTTTGCTTAAACTTAAGAGTCCTTTGTCTCCTTGAAAACTTTTGAGTAGGACTTAGAATTCAATATTTAAGTAAAGTACAGAAATAAGTACAAAACTTTGCACTTAAAGTACATACTTCTACTTTAAGCCACAGATAGAATTCCACCCCTGGCCTACCTAGCCTAGGAATCAGACATTTTCCTTGTAGTTTTTTCCATACTTAATTCATTCTTGCTCATGACTGTAATTTTAGACAACAGGTGGCAGACTTCACTCCTAAATATTCATGATTTTCCAAATTAGATAAATAATTTGCTGCGATGACCGAGAATCGAACTCGGGTCGATTGCTTGGAAGGCAACCATGCTAACCACTATACCACCATCGCTTGTTATTATTGTAAGAGAGTCGTATGAAAAATCTACTCCGGAAGTACATCTTCCAAGAGAAAAACCTGTCAGGAGTGGGATTTGAACCCACGCCTTCATTGAAGACCAGAATTCTGATGCTTCTCTTGGAGAAGTAAGGTTTTTATCCTTGAGTCTGGCGCCTTAGACCGCTCGGCCATCCTGACTTATTTATATTACTTGTACCATAAGGAATAATTACGCTGTTCATCAACAAACTCAATAAAGCGCTTAACTTTTAATTAATAACGCTTTCCGACAGCAAAGCTTTTGCTTCAGCTATCAGAAGAAGGAGAAGAAGTAGAAGAAGAAGAAGAAGAAGAAGAAGATGGCTGCGGTGGCGGTGGCGGCGGCTTCTACCGTCACACCGGGAACCAGACAATAGAAATACAACAACATCTGGTCTATTAAATGTCCGAGCATGGCTTTGTAAAGCAAAGCATGGGTTGTTGAAAAAGTAAAGGGTTAGTTTCAACTAAGCGTTTATCGTAAAAATTATGATGCCAATCCCATATTGTCTAGTGGTTAGTTTTTATGGAGAGGTTTCCGGAAGGGAAAAATAAGATAAAGATAAAGAAAATAAGTGTTTATCGTAAAAATTATTAACGCTAATCCCATATTGTCTAGTGGTTAGTTTATGGAGGGGTTTCCGGAAGGGGAATAAACATGTATGGGGTAGGTGCATTTTAAAATATTGCTAAAATTACATAAATAAAATAGATGGGAAAGAGTCTACTAATCTACTGGGTAGGGAATTTCTACGGGAAGAGGGGGGATATCCTCAGCTTCGGGGTTTGGTGCACCATGATGGAAATGGGCACACACCATATCCATTGATCCCTGGATCGCTGCCAATCGGGCCCTGAATCGGAAGGCACCCCAGGATCTTCCGTTGATTCCAAGAATCGAACGGATTTCGTCGTTCCTGGGGTACCATGATCCAAGAGACCCGACAACCAGGGGGAGAATCCTCCCATGCGAAGAATATTTATCATATTTCCGCTGGTAGGCATTCTCCATACTCCCTGGTTGGTCAAAGCAGACCACGACGTCGACCATCACCCGGGAACCGGATAGTTGAAATTCAACATCCGGTCTTAACCTCTGCCCGGGGATGGCATTGTTGATCGTGACGTCGTGTCCTTGCTTGACTAGCAGCGACTCCAAGAGATCCTGGATGGTGTTGTGCCTCTTGGTGGCGAGCTGGAGACCTTCTTCACAGTGGTTAAGCACATGAAACCCGGTCTCGTTTTCCTTTCCGCATCGGCGGCAACTCGTATCTTGCTCCTGTGAGCAAAACCACGAGTGCCCCCGAAGAGGAAGAATGTCGATCCGGGCCCTGTGAAGATATCTCCAGTCTCGGAAGGAGAGGGGCGTACGGCAGGATACCAGGCGAGCCATGTCTTTCGACTTGTCTTCCAGGGAGAGGCCAGTGGCAACTACTCCCTGGTGGCTCTTGTCAGAAATTAGGTCCCTGGTATAGCGCTGCCGAGCTACTTTCCGAAGTCCGCGGACTGCCTTGACTGGGCTTACGGAGACGTCATCAGCGACAATTCTTATATTTTCGTCGCCGGATACATCAATCCGCACTCCCAGTCGTTTTGCAGCTTGGCGGGCAAGAGTCCAAAGATTGGACCCTGCCTCCGCGTACCTCAGTCTGTAGAGCCCCCCATCGACGGATCCCGAAAGATATTCCCCAACTGGCAACACTCCTGGATGCTCGTTTCTGAACCCTCGCCGGATGGTGTCATGGAGCTGCTCTCGGCATATGTTCCTCACTGTAGGGTCTCTACAAGTGAGGAGCTGAGCAGCCCTGGCGATGGTCCAGATATCGGCATCATCAGTGAGGCGGCATGTTCCTAGGCCCCCAACCCGCCGGTCCGCGTAGAAAAACGGGACCGTTGCGTGATTGGGAAGGTTGCAAATAAGGCCTAGAAACTTCCTGCACTCAGTGTCCAGTTGGGTAAGACAGTCTTTCAGGACCCGACCCGAAGCGAGGTGATGGGAAAGGGAGGGAAGAAGGTGGCTACGGAAGATTTCAAGTTTTTGCCATGGTGCGAGGTGGGAGGCGGCAATCTTGTCGAGGTTAGGGATAAGGTCAGTTGGTGGTCGGAACCGCAATTTTCCTCCGATTGGTGTACCAAGATATGTTTCTTGGTCGTCTGGACCCAAGCACCGAATTAATTGATCACCAATTCGGCACTGGGCGTCAGACGGCTTGCCTTTGTCGAAGACCAGGCAAGCACACTTCCCGGCATTAAATTGCAGCCCCAAGGTGTTTGCGGTGAGGGTAAAAACGTTTAAAATATTTTGGAGCTCAAAGGGAGAATTTGTAACCACGGCAATGTCGTCAGCATATGCCGTGGTTTTCTCGAGCGAGCCAAATAATAAAAATCCGGGGTTAATATTGGACTTTCCGGCCCTGACGAGGGGCTCGGAAGCCAGGTTAAAAATAGGGGAGCTAAGAGCGTCACCCTGGCGAACACCTGCTGTCGGGAAAATGCGGATGGATTCTTTCCCAACGGCAAAATCCATCCGATTTCCCGAATATATGTCCACCAGGATGCGCCGGAGGTCCTCTGGTATTGGAAGTGATGTGAACAGCTCATTCAGAACGGCGTGAGGCACAGATCCAAACGCGTTGCACATGTCCAGCCATGCAATAGACATGTGCTTTCGTTTGGTCTTTGTCTCCTCGACAACCGTCTGTAAGAGCTGTGTATGTTCCTGAATACCATGGACCCCCGGGAGGAAACCCTTTTGCTCGGGAGATAACCAGCCAAGGTCTGAAGCGACTTGCGTTATTCTCTGGCTGATCACTCCCGAGAACAGCTTGTAAATGGTAGGAAGAAGGGATATTGGTCTAAAGTTGGAATAGTCGCTAGTGTCCCCTTTCTTGAAAATGGGGACAGTTCGCGATGTCTTCCAACAATTAGGAACCCCTAGCTTCCAAACCATTTTACAAACTGTTTCCAGCAGAATGCAGTTGGGGTCGATGGCTCTAAGATGACGGTATTCTAGGCCATCAACCCCTGGTGATGTGTTGGTAGCCCGGCGAAGCTTAGCTTCAAGCTCTTGTTGGGTTGGCGCACGATTAAGGAAGTTCATCTGGTCCTCTGAAGGTTGGGACCAGTCGCAGGTGTCGTAGAGTTCCCTCGCACTTTGGCACTGCTGCGGAGATGGTCTCAATCGGTTGTAAGTCCTCTTGAGATATTCCTCCGCAGCTTGTACAGTACCATCGTAGGAGGGTGAACGGTCTTCGAGCGCCTCTCGAACGGCTCTTCTTGGGTAAATGTTGAAGAGCCGCTGAATCTTCCTCGCCTCGTACGCCTTTTGCTTGATATGTCGCCGGGCCTTCTGCATCTGCCGGTTTTGATTTCTTTTTCTTTTGTCAGGGTTTCCTCGGGGTTGTTCAGGGCTAGGGTCTTGTAAAATTTGTGCTTTAGGGAGCCAGTCAGCTGTGCAACGTTCGAGGACGTCGTCTAGGTCATGTAGAGTCTCACAGCTCAAGAAGGCAGGAACCCAGAGACTGACAAAATCGTCGTCTCTTTGGCTCTGCTCTTCTGAGCTGTTTTGACTACGTCCTCGTTTGCTTTGCTGACTGGGGACAAAGGTTAAGGTCTCAGGGTTAGGTGAAGGGTCTAAAATCTCTTGTGATAAAATTGTGGGGCTAGTATTTTCTTGTGGGGGGAGTTCATAAAGCCAACTAAAATTTTGTGTATTAAAAGAGGAGGCGAACTCCCTCCCAAGATCTAAAATAGGGCTTGCGGTAAAATTTGCTGGAGATAGGACATTACCAGGGGATTCCTCGATCGCTGGGATTTCCACCACGGATAGCTCATCACGCTCGTCTTCTGTTGCAGTAACACCCTCTAGAGAGATCATTGCAGCAGAAGAGTCACGGTTGGAGCCATCCATACTGGATATCCCAGCAAATCGGATGGAGGATGACCGATTGGAATGTAACCTTTGGTAATGTCCTTTTAGTGTAGGGCCATCTCCAGCAAATCCACACACTCCGCATTCCCAATATTTAACTAGTCGGAGTGTGTGGGCTGTCTCTAGGTGTCTGTGGATACTACCCATGGCTCTGGTGTTAGTTGCCAAGGTAGTCCACTCACACCTAGGACACTTCGTGGGTGTTTCCCAGGGTATTTTAAAATGATTTTGTCCCCTTCAATTCTGGAAGGGGAAAACGTGGGGAGAGAAGAGTGAGCGGGATTAGGAGACCCCTGCGAACCATCCATTGCAGATGCAATGGTTAGTTCGAGGGATTGGCGGAGAATACTGGAGGAAAGGGACTCAGTACAAGGTCTTGCATGTCTGCCGGCTGAAATAAACGAATTGAATTCCTTTTTACAGCCAAGGCAGACATACTGGGTGGTGTACTGAACCCCTCTCCTAGAATGTCTTTCTTTTATGTGTGTCTCCGCCAATTGTCTCTTGCGATCCCCAGACCAGGGACCGCTACCTCGCTCACCTTGACAGGATTTCTCCCCACATTTTAAAATGTTTGGCAGAGGAACTGGGATTTTAATGATTGTCCCATGGAGTCTTACTCTAGTAGAATTTCTACTAGATGCTCCTTCCTCTGCCATTGCTACCCTGGGCCCACTTACATGTAAGAGTGTAAAACAGAAATTCTTATGAAGTAAAAATCAAAAATGAAATAAAATTCGGAAAAATATAGGGAGAAAAATTTAAAGACCAATTAAAAATATGAAGAAAAATATTTTTTTTTAAAGGATTTGATAGGATTAAAAAAAAATAATAATAAGGGAAATGGAAAAAAAATTTTCAAAGAACGGAAAATGAGATGGTTGACTATATGGTTTGGATGTAAAATGAGATTTAAAAGTAGTGAATATTTAAAAAATTTTAAAAAAATTTTAATAATTTTCTGGGAACTTATATTAAGATAAATAAAGATACCAAAATAAAAGTGCAAATTAGAAAATCTGAAAATAAAATAATTTTTTTTTTTTTTTATAATAAAATTTTAATCCGAAGAAAAGAAAATTAGCGATCAATAAAGTGATTTTAATTTTTTTTTAAAAAGATTAATCAATTAAAAATTAAAATAAATAAACAATTAGAATGGAATATTAAGATTAAAGAAAAAATAGTATTGAATAAAAACAAAATGTTTGTTTTTGTAAAAACAGAAGAGTTAGAGGAGAGGAGAGGTAGGATACCTGGCTCTCACCCAGGAGGACCGGGTTCAATTCCCGGTATGGGAATAAACATAAAAAATTTGCCATGTATTGGGAACACATTAATTGCATATATCATATTCATCTCCATTAGTACTTCATGTTTCTGACCTGGCCTACCTAGCCTAGGAATCAGACATTTTCCTTGTAGTTTTTTCCATACTTAATTCATTCTTGCTCATGACTGTAATTTTAGACAACAGGTGGCAGACTTCACTCCTAAATATTCATGATTTTCCAAATTAGATAAATAATTTGCTGCGATGACCGAGAATCGAACTCGGGTCGATTGCTTGGAAGGCAACCATGCTAACCACTATACCACCATCGCTTGTTATTATTGTAAGAGACTCGTATGAAAAATCTACTCCGGAAGTACATCTTCCAAGAGAGAAAACCTGTCAGGAGTGGGATTTGAACCCACGCCTTCATTGAAGACCAGAATTCTGATGCTTCTCTTGGAGAAGTAAGGTTTTTATCCTTGAGTCTGGCGCCTTAGACCGCTCGACCATCCTGACTTATTTATATTACTTGTACCATAAGGAATAATTACGCTGTTCATCAACAAACTCAATAAAGCGCTTAACTTTTAATTAATAACGCTTTCCGACAGCAAAGCTTTTGCTTCAGCTATCAGAAGAAGGAGAAGAAGTAGAAGAAGAAGAAGAAAAAGAAGAAGATGGCTGCGGTGGCGGTGGCGGCGGTTTCTACCGTCACACCGGGAACCAGACAATAGAAATACAACAACATCTGGTCTATTAAATGTCCGAGCATGGCTTTGTAAAGCAAAGCATGGGTTGTTGAAAAAGTAAAGGGTTAGTTTCAACTAAGCGTTTATCGTAAAAATTATGATGCCAATCCCATATTGTCTAGTGGTTAGTTTTTATGGAGAGGTTTCCGGAAGGGAAAAATAAGATAAAGATAAAGAAAATAAGTGTTTATCGTAAAAATTGTTAACGCTAATCCCATATTGTCTAGTGGTTAGGATACCTGGCTCTCACCCAGGAGGCCCGGGTTCAATTCCCGGTATGGGAATAAACATAAAAAATTTGCCATGTATTGGGAACACATTAATTACATATATCATATTCATCTCCATTAATACTTCATGTTTCTGACCTGGCCTACCTAGCCTAGGAATCAGACATTTTCCTTGTAGTTTTTTCCATACTTAATTCATTCTTGCTCATGACTGTAATTTTAGACAACAGGTGGCAGACTTCACTCCTAAATATTCATGATTTTCCAAATTAGATAAATAATTTGCTGCGATGACCGAGAATCGAACTCGGGTCGATTGCTTGGAAGGCAACCATGCTAACCACTATACCACCATCGCTTGTTATTATTGTAAGAGACTCGTATGAAAAATCTACTCCGGAAGTACATCTTCCAAGAGAAAAACCTGTCAGGAGTGGGATTTGAACCCACGCCTTCATTGAAGACCAGAATTCTGATGCTTCTCTTGGAGAAGTAAGGTTTTTATCCTTGAGTCTGGCGCCTTAGACCGCTCGGCCATCCTGACTTATTTATATTACTTGTACCATAAGGAATAATTACGCTGTTCATCAACAAACTCAATAAAGCACTTAACTTTTAATTAATAACGCTTTCCGACAGCAAAGCTTTTGCTTCAGCTATCAGAAGAAGGAGAAGAAGTAGAAGAAGAAGAAGAAGAAGAAGAAGAAGAAGAAGAAGATGGCTGCGGTGGCGGTGGCGGCGGCTTCTACCGTCACACCGGGAACCAGACAATAGAAATACAACAACATCTGGTCTATTAAATGTCCGAGCATGGCTTTGTAAAGCAAAGCATGGGTTGTTGAAAAAGTAAAGGGTTAGTTTCAACTAAGCGTTTATCGTAAAAATTATGATGCCAATCCCATATTGTCTAGTGGTTAGTTTTTATGGAGAGGTTTCCGGAAGGGAAAAATAAGATAAAGATAAAGAAAATAAGTGTTTATCGTAAAAATTATTAATGCTTATCCCATATTGTCTAGTGGTTAGTTTATGGAGGGGTTTCCGGAAGGGGAATAAACATGTATGAGGTAGGTGCATTTTAAAATATTACTAAAATTACATAAATAAAATATGAGGGAAAGAATCTACTAATCTACTGGGTAGGGAGTTTCTACGGGAAAAGGGGGGATATCCTCAGCTTCGGGGTTTGGTGCACCATGATGGAAATGGGCACACACCATATCCATTGATCCCTGGATCGCTGCCAATCGGGCCTTGAATCGGAAGGCACCCCAGGATCTTCCGTTGATTCCGAGAATCGAACGGATTTCGTCGTTCCTGGGGTACCATGATCCAAGAGACCCGACAACCAGGGGGAGAATCCTCCCATGCGAAGAATATTTATCATATTTCCGCTGGTAGGCATTCTCCATACTCCCTGGTTGGTCATAGCAGACCACGACGTCAACCATCACCCGGGAACCGGATAGTAAAAATTCAACATCCGGTCTTAACCTTTGCCCGGGGATGGCATTGTTGATCGTGACGTCGTGTCCCTGCTTGACTAGCAGCGATTCCAAGAGATCTTGGATGGTGTTGTGCCTCTTGGTGGCGAGCTGGAGACCTTCTTCACAGTGGTTAAGCACATGAAACCCGGTCTCGTTTTCCTTTCCGCATCGGCGGCAACTCGTATCTTGCTCCTGTGAGCAAAACCACGAGTGCCCCGAAGAGGAAGGATGTCGAGCCGGGCCCTGTGAAGATATCTCCAGTCGCGGAAGGAGAGGGGCGTACGGCAGGATACCAGGCGAGCCATGTCTTTCGACTTGTCTTCCAGGGAGAGGCCAGTGGCAACTACTCCCTGGTGGCTCTTGTCGGAAATTAGGTCCCTGGTATAGCGCTGCCGAGCTACTTTCCGAAGTCCGCGGACTGCCTTGACTGGGCTTACGGAGACGTCATCGGCGACAATTCTTAGATTTTCGTCGCCGGATACATCAATCCGCACTCCCAGTCGTTTTGCAGCTTGGCGGGCAAGAGTCCAAAGATTGGACCCTGCCTCCGCGTACCTCAGTCTGTAGAGCCCCCCATCCACGGATCCCGAAAGATATTCCCCAACTGGCAACACTCCTGGATGCTCGTTTCTGAACCCTCGCCGGATGGTGTCATGGAGCTGCTTTCGGCATATGTTCCTCACTGTAGGGTCTCTACAAGTGAGGAGCTGAGCAGCCCTGGCGATGGTCCAGATATCGGCATCATCAGTGAGGCGGCATGTTCCTAGGCCCCCAACCCGCCGGTCCGCGTAGAAAAACGGGACCGTTGCGTGATTGGGAAGGTTGCAAATAAGGCCTAGAAACTTCCTACACTCAGTGTCCAGTTGGGTAAGACAGTCTTTCAGGACCCGACCCGAAGCGAGGTGATGGGAAAGGGAGGGAAGAAGGTGGCTACGGAAGATTTCAAGTTTTTGCCATGGTGCGAGGTGGGAGGCGGCAATCTTGTCGAGGTTAGGGATAAGGTCAGTTGGTGGTCGGAACCGCAATTTTCCTCCGATCGGTGTACCAAGATATGTTTCTTGGTCGTCTGGACCCAAGCACCGAATTAATTGATCACCAATTCGGCACTGGGCGTCAGACGGCTTGCCTTTGTCGAAGACCAGGCAAGCACACTTCCCGGCATTAAATTGCAGCCCCAAGGTGTTTGCGGTGAGGGTAAAAACGTTTAAAATGTTTTGGAGCTCGGAGGGAGAATTTGTAACCACGGCAATGTCGTCAGCATATGCCGTGGTTTTCACGAGCGAGCCAAATATTAAAAATCCGGGGTTAATATTGGACTTTCCGGCCCTGACGAGGGGTTCGGAAGCCAGGTTAAAAATAGGGGAACTAAGAGCGTCACCCTGGCGAACACCTGCTGTCGGGAAAATGCGGATGGATTCTTTCCCAACGGCAAAATCCATCCGATTTCCCGAATATATGTCCACCAGGATGCGCCGGAGGTCCTCTGGTATTGGAAGTGATGTGAACAGCTCATTCAGAACGGCGTGAGGCACAGATCCAAACGCGTTGCACATGTCCAGCCATGCAATAGACATGTGCTTTCGTTTGGTCTTTGTCTCCTCGACAACCGTCTGTAAGAGCTGTGTATGTTCCTGAATACCATGGACCCCCGGGAGGAAACCCTTTTGCTCGGGAGATAACCAGCCAAGGTCTGAAGCGACTTGCGTTATTCTCTGGCTGATCACTCCCGAGAACAGTTTGTAAATGGTAGGAAGAAGGGATATTGGTCTAAAGTTGGAATAGTCGCTAGTGTCCCCTTTCTTGAAAATGGGGACAGTTCGCGATGTCTTCCAACAATTAGGAACCCCTAGCTTCCAAACCATTTTACAAACTGTTTCCAGCAGAATGCAGTTGGGGTCGATGGCTCTAAGATGACGGTATTCTAGGCCATCAACCCCTGGTGATGTGTTGGTAGCCCGGCGGAGCTTAGCTTCAAGCTCTTGTTGGGTTGGCGCACGATTAAGGAAGTTCATCTGGTCCTCTGAAGGTTGGGACCAGTCGCAGGTGTCGTAGAGTTCCCTCGCACTTTGGCACTGCTGCGGAGATGGTCTCAATCGGTTGTAAGTCCTCTTGAGATATTCCTCCGCAGCTTGTACAGTACCATCGTAGGAGGGTAAACGGTCTTCGAGCACCTGTCGAACGGCTCTTCTTGGGTAAATGTTGAAGAGCCGCTGAATCTTCCTCGCCTCGTACGCCTTTTGCTTGATATGTCGCCGGGCCTTCTGCATCTGCCGGTTTTGGTTTCTTTTTCTTTTGTCAGGGTTTCCTCGGGGTTGTTCAGGGCTAGGGTCTTGTAAAATTTGTGCTTTAGGGAGCCAGTCAGCTGTGCAACGTTCGAGTACATCGTCTAGGTCATGTAGAGTCTCACAGCTCAAGAAGGCAGGAACCCAGAGACTGACAAAATCGTCGTCTCTTTGGCTCTGCTCTTCTGAGCTGTGGTGACTACGTCCTCGATTGCTGTGCTGACTGGGGACAAAAGATAAGGTCTCGGGGTTAGGTGAAGGGTCTAAAATCTCTTGTGATAAAATTGTGGGGCTAGTATTTTCTTGTGGGGGTAGTTCATAAAGCCAACTAAAATTTTGTGTATTAAAAGAGGAGGCGAACTCCCTCCCAAGATCTAAAATAGGGCTAGCGGTAAAATTTGCTGGAGATAGGACATTACCAGGGGATTCCTCGATCGCTGGGATTTCCACCACGGATAGCTCATCACGCTCGTCTTCTGTTGCAGTAACATCCTCTAGAGAGATCACTGCAGCAGAAGAGTCACGGTTTGAGCCATCCATACTGGATATCCCAGCAAATCGGATGGAGGGTGATGGGTTGTTATTAGAATGTAACCTTTGGTAATGTCCTTTTAGTGTAGGGCCATCTCCAGCAAATCCACACACTCCGCATTCCCAATATTTAACTAGTCGGAGTGTGTGGGCTGTCTCTAGGTGTCTGTGGATACTACCCATGGCTCTGGTGTTAGTTGCCAAGGTAGTCCACTCACACCTAGGACACTTCGTGGGTTTCCCAGGGTATTTTTAAATGATTTTGTCCCCTTCAATTCTGGAAGGGGAAAACGTGGGGAGAGAAGAGTGAGCGGGATTAGGAGACCCCTGCGAACCATCCATTGCAGATGCAATGGTTAGTTCGAGGGATTGGCGGAGAATACTGGAGGAAAGGGACTCAGTACAAGGTCTTGCATGTCTGCCGGCTGAAATAAACGAATTAAATTCCTTTTTACAGCCAAGGCAGACATACTGGGTGGTGTACTGAACCCCTCTCCTAGAATGTCTTTCTTTTATGTGTGTCTCCGCCAATTGTCTCTTGCGATCCCCAGACCAGGGACCGCTACCTCGCTCACCTTGACAGGATTTTTCCCCACATTTTAAAATAATTGGCAGAGGAACTGGAATTTTTAATGATTGTCCCATGGAGTCTTACTCTAGTAGCATTTCTACTAGATGCTCCTACCTCTGCCATTGCTACCCTGGGCCCACTTACATATGAAAGAATAAAACAGTAATTCTTATTGACTAAAAACAAACAAATAAAGAAAAAATCGGTAAAATATTGTTAGAAAAATTAAAAAAAAACCATTAAAAATCTGAAGAGAAGATTCTAAAAAAATATAGAAAGAGAGGAATTTAGAAATTTAAGAAAGAAAGAAAAAAAATAGCAAAATAGATGTTTTAAGTACTAAAAATTAAAAATTAAATAATTTTGTAAAGAATAAAAAAAATAGAAACCGAAGAAATTGTGGAATAAAAAAAATTTAGTGAAGAATAAGGAAAAAATTTTAAAAACAAAGAAATTGTGGAATAAAAAAATTAATGAAGAATTAAAAAAAAATAATAATTTAAAAACCGAAGAAAGTGTGAAATCAAATGAAAAAAAATTCATGGATGAAAAGAATAAATAAATAAATTCTATAGAGTACTAAAATTAAAGAAAGACATGCATTAAAATTCAATATTTGTTTTGGTTAAAGCATAATAAAATTTTTTTAAAGGGTTTTTTGGATGTAAATGGATAAAATGTAAAAATAATACAAGTAGCTAAAACATTTCATCAATGAAAACGGGAGCTCTTTAAAAACACGTCTGCTCTACACGAAGTCTAGCAGACGATCGCCCTACTAGCAGACGGATACCTGGCTCTCACCCAGGAGCCCCGGGTTCAATTCCCGGTATGGGAATAAACATAAAAAATTTGCCATGTATTGGGAACACATTAATTGCATATATCATATTCATCTCCATTAATACTTCATGTTTCTGACCTGGCCTACCTAGCCTAGGAATCAGACATTTTCCTTGTAGTTTTTTCCATACTTAATTCATTCTTGCTCATGACTGTAATTTTAGACAACAGGTGGCAGACTTCACTCCTAAATATTCATGATTTTCCAAATTAGATAAATAATTTGCTGCGATGACCGAGAATCGAACTCGGGTCGATTGCTTGGAAGGCAACCATGCTAACCACTATAACACCATCGCTTGTTATTATTGTAAGAGACTCGTATGAAAAATCTACTCCGGAAGTACATCTTCCAAGAGAAAAACCTGTCAGGAGTGGGATTTGAACCCACGCCTTCATTGAAGACCAGAATTCTGATGCTTCTCTTGGAGAAGTAAGGTTTTTATCCTTGAGTCTGGCGCCTTAGACCGCTCGGCCATCCTGACTTGTTTATATTACTTGTACCATAAGGAATAATTACGCTGTTCATCAACAAACTCAATAAAGCGCTTAACTTTTAATTAATAACGCTTTCCGACAGCAAAGCTTTTGCTTCAGCTATCAGAAGAAGGAGAAGAAGTAGAAGAAGAAGAAGAAGAAGAAGAAGATGGCTGCGGTGGCGGCGGCTTCTACCGTCACACCGGGAACCAGACAATAGAAATACAACAACATCTGGTCTATTAAATGTCCGAGTATGGCTTTGTAAAGCAAAGCATGGGTTGTTGAAAAAGTAAAGGGTTAGTTTCAACTAAGCGTTTATCGTAAAAATTATGATGCCAATCCCATATTGTCTAGTGGTTAGTTTTTATGGAGAGGTTTCCGGAAGGGAAAAATAAGATAAAGATAAAGAAAATAAGTGTTTATCGTAAAAATTATTAACGCTTATCCCATATTGTCTAGTGGTTAGTTAGTTTATGGAGGGGTTTCCGGAAGGGGAATAAACATGTATGGGGTTGGTGCATTTAAAAATATTCCTAAAATTACATAAATAAAATAAATGGGGAAGAGTCTACTAATCTACTGGGTATAGAGTTACTACGGGAAGAGGGGGGTTATCTTCAGCTTCGGGGTTTGGTGCACCATGATGGAAATGGGCACACACCATATCCATTGATCCCTGGATCGCTGCCAATCGGGCCTTGAATCGGAAGGCACCCCAGGATCTACCGTTGATTCCAAGAATCGAACGGATTTCGTCGTTCCTGGGGTACCATGATCCAAGAGACCCGACAACCAGGGGGAGAATCCTCCCATGCGAAGAATATTTATCATATTTCCGCTGGTAGGCATTCTCCATACTCCCTGGTTGGTCATAGCAGACCACGACGTCGACCATCACCCGGGAACCGGATAGTTGAAATTCAACATCTGGTCTTAACCTTTGCCCGGGGATGGCATTGTTGATCGTGACGTCGTGTCCCTGCTTGACTAGCAGCGACTCCAAGAGATCTTGGATGGTGTTGTGCCTCTTGGTGGCGAGCTGGAGACCTTCTTCACAGTGGTTAAGCACATGAAACCCGGTCTCGTTTTCCTTTCCGCATCGGTGGCAACTCGTGTCTTGCTCCTGTGAGCAAAACCACGAGTGCCCCCGAAGAGGAAGGATGTCGAGCCGGGCCCTGTGAAGATATCTCCAGTCTCGGAAGGAGAGGGGCGTACGGCAGGATACCAGGCGAGCCATGTCTTTCGACTTGTCTTCCAGGGAGAGGCCAGTGGCAACTACTCCCTGGTGGCTCTTGTCGGAAATTAGGTCCCTGGTATAGCGCTGCCGAGCTACTTTCCGAAGTCCGCGGACTGCCTTGACTGGGCTTACGGAGACGTCATCGGCGACAATTCTTAGATTTTCGTCGCCGGATACATCAATCCGCACTCCCAGTCGTTTGGCAGCTTGGCGGGCAAGAGTCCAAAGATTGGACCCTGCCTCCGCGTACCTCAGTCTGTAGAGCCCCCCATCCACGGATCCCGAAAGATATTCCCTAACTGGCAAAACTCCTGGATGCTCGTCTCTGAACCCTCGCCGGATGGTGTCATGGAGCTGCTCTCGGCATATGTTCCTCACTGTAGGGTCTCTACAAGTGAGGAGCTGAGCAGCCCTGGCGATGGTCCAGATATCGGCATCATCAGTGAGGCGGCATGTTCCTAGGCCCCCAACCCACCGGTCCGCGTAGAAAAACGGGACCGTTGCGTGATTGGGAAGGTTGCAAATAAGGCCTAGAAACTTCCTACACTCAGTGTCCAGTTGGGTAAGGCAGTCTTTCAAGACCCGACCCGAAGGGAGGTGATGGGAAAGGGAGGGAAGAAGGTGGCTACGGAAGATTTCAAGTTTTTGCCATGGTGCGAGGTGGGAGGCGGCAATCTTGTCGAGGTTAGGGATAAGGTCAGTTGGTGGTCGGAACCGCAATTTTCCTCCGATCGGTGTACCAAGATATGTTTCTTGGTCGTCTGGACCCAAGCACCGAATTAATTGATCACCAATTCGGCACTGGGCGTCAGACGGCTTGCCTTTGTCGAAGACCAGGCAAGCACACTTCCCGGCATTAAATTGCAGCCCCAAGGTGTTTGCGGTGAGGGTAAAAACGTTTAAAATGTTTTGGAGCTCGGAGGGAGAATTTGTAACCACGGCAATGTCGTCAGCATATGCCGTGGTTTTCTACGAGCGAGCCAAATAATAAAAATCCGGGGTTAATATTGGACTTTCCGGCCCTGACGAGGGGCTCGGAAGCCAGGTTAAAAATAGGGGAACTAAGAGCGTCACCCTGGCGAACACCTGCTGTCGGGAAAATGCGGATGGATTCTTTCCCAACGGCAAAATCCATCCGATTTTCCGAATATATGTCCACCAGGATGCGCCGGAGGTCCTCTGGTATTGGAAGTGATGTGAACAGCTCATTCAGAACGGCGTGAGGCACAGATCCAAACGCGTTGCACATGTCCAGCCATGCTATAGACATGTGCTTTCGTTTGGTCTTTGTCTCCTCGACAACCGTCTGTAAGAGCTGTGTATGTTCCTGAATACCATGGACCCCCGGGAGGAAACCCTTTTGCTCGGGAGATAACCAGCCAAGGTCTGAAGCGACTTGCGTTATTCTCTGGCTGATCACTCCCGAGAACAGTTTGTAAATGGTAGGAAGAAGGGATATTGGTCTAAAGTTGGAATAGTCGCTAGTGTCCCCTTTCTTGAAAATGGGGACAGTTCGCGATGTCTTCCAACAATTAGGAACCCCTAGCTTCCAAACCATTTTACAAACTGTTTCCAGCAGAATGCAGTTGGGGTCGATGGCTCTAAGATGACGGTATTCTAGGCCATCAACCCCTGGTGATGTGTTGGTAGCCCGGCGAAGCTTAGCTTCAAGCTCTTGTTGGGTTGGCGCACGATTAAGGAAGTTCATCTGGTCCTCTGAAGGTTGGGACCAGTCGCAGGTGTCGTAGAGTTCCCTCGCACTTTGGCACTGCTGCGGAGATGGTCTCAATCGGTTGTAAGTCCTCTTGAGATATTCCTCCGCAAATAAAATAAGATAAAATAAGATAAAGATAAAGAAAATAAGTGTTTATCGTAAAAATTATTAACGCTTATCCCATATTGTCTAGTGGTTAGGATACCTGGCTCTCACCCAGGAGCCCCGGGTTCAATTCCCGGTATGGGAATAAACTTAAAAAATTTGCCATGTATTGGGAACACATTAATTGCATATATCATATTCATCTCCATTAATACTTCATGTTTCTGACCTGGCCTACCTAGCCTAGGAATCAGACATTTTCCTTGTAGTTTTTTCCATACTTAATTCATTCTTGCTCATGACTGTAATTTTAGACAACAGGTGGCAGACTTCACTCCTAAATATTCATGATTTTCCAAATTAGATAAATAATTTGCTGCGATGACCGAGAATCGAACTCGGGTCGATTGCTTGGAAGGCAACCATGCTAACCACTATAACACCATCGCTTGTTGTTATTGTAAGAGACTCGTATGAAAAATCTACTCCGGAAGTACATCTTCCAAGAGAAAAACCTGTCAGGAGTGGGATTTGAACCCACGCCTTCATTGAAGACCAGAATTCTGATGCTTCTCTTGGAGAAGTAAGGTTTTCATCCTTGGGTCTGGCGCCTTAGACCGCTCGGCCATCCTGACTTATTTTTATTACTTGTACCATAAGGAATAATTACGCTGTTCATCAACAAACTCAATAAAGCGCTTAACTTTTAATTAATAACGCTTTCCGACAGCAAAGCTTTTGCTTCAGCTATCAGAAGAAGGAGAAGAAGTAGAAGAAGAAGAAGAAGAAGAAGAAGATGGCTGCGGTGGCGGTGGCGGCGGCTTCTACCGTCACACCGGGAACCAGACAATAGAAATACAACAACATCTGGTCTATTAAATGTCCGAGCATGGCTTTGTAAAGCAAAGCATGGGTTGTTGAAAAAGTAAAGGGTTAGTTTCAACTAAGCGTTTATCGTAAAAATTATGATGCCAATCCCATATTGTCTAGTGGTTAGTTTTTATGGAGAGGTTTCCGGAAGGGAAAAATAAGATAAAGATAAAGAAAATAAGTGTTTATCGTAAAAATTATTAACGCTAATCCCTTATTGTCTAGTGGTTAGTTTATGGAGGGGTTTCCGGAAGGGGAATAAACATGTATGAGGTAGGTGCATTTTAAAATATTACAAAAATTACATAAATAAAATATGAGGGAAAGAATCTACTAATCTACTGGGTAGGGAGTTTCTACGGGAAAAGGGGGGATATCCTCAGCTTCGGGGTTTGGTGCACCATGATGGAAATGGGCACACACCATATCCATTGATCCCTGGATCGCTGCCAATCGGGCCTTGAATCGGAAGGCACCCCAGGATCTTCCGTTGATTCCGAGAATCGAACGGATTTCGTCGTTCCTGGGGTACCATGATCCAAGAGACCCGACAACCAGGGGGAGAATCCTCCCATGCGAAGAATATTTATCATATTTCCGCTGGTAGGCATTCTCCATACTCCCTGGTTGGTCATAGCAGACCACGACGTCAACCATCACCCGGGAACCGGATAGTTGAAATTCAACATCCGGTCTTAACCTTTGCCCGGGGATGGCATTGTTGATCGTGACGTCGTGTCCCTGCTTGACTAGCAGCGACTCCAAGAGATCTTGGATGGTGTTGTGCCTCTTGGTGGCGAGCTGGAGACCTTCTTCACAGTGGTTAAGCACATGAAACCCGGTCTCGTTTTCCTTTCCGCATCGGCGGCAACTCGTATCTTGCTCCTGTGAGCAAAACCACGAGTGCCCCCGAAGAGGAAGGATGTCGAGCCGGGCTCTGTGAAGATATCTCCAGTCGCGGAAGGAGAGGGGCGTACGGCAGGATACCAGGCGAGCCATGTCTTTCGACTTGTCTTCCAGGGAGAGGCCAGTGGCAACTACTCCCTGGTGGCTCTTGTCGGAAATTAGGTTCCTGGTATAGCGCTGCCGAGCTACTTTCCGAAGTCCGCGGACTGCCTTGACTGGGCTTACAGAGACGTCATCGGCGACAATTCTTAGATTTTCGTCGCCGGATACATCAATCCGCACTCCCAGTCGTTTGGCAGCTTGGCGGGCAAGAGTCCAAAGATTGGACCCTGCCTCCGCGTACCTCAGTCTGTAGAGCCCCCATCCACGGATCCCGAAAGATATTCCCCAACTGGCAACACTCCTGGATGCTCGTTTCTGAACCCTCGCCGGATGGTGTCATGGAGCTGCTCTCGGCATATGTTCCTCACTGTAGGGTCTCTACAAGTGAGGAGCTGAGCAGCCCTGGCGATGGTCCAGATATCGGCATCATCAGTGAGGCGGCATGTTCCTAGGCCCCCAACCCGCCGGTCCGCGTAGAAAAACGGGACCGTTGCGTGATTGGGAAGGTTGCAAATAAGGCCTAGAAACTTCCTACACTCAGTGTCCAGTTGGGTAAGACAGTCTTTCAGGACCCGACCCGAAGCGAGGTGATGGGAAAGGGAGGGAAGAAGGGGGCTACGGAAGATTTCAAGTTTTTGCCATGGTGCGAGGTGGGAGGCGGCAATCTTGTCGAGGTTAGGGATAAGGTCAGTTGGTGGTCGGAACCGCAATTTTCCTCCGATCGGTGTACCAAGATATGTTTCTTGGTCGTCTGGACGCAAGCACCGAATTAATTGATCACCAATTCGGCACTGGGCGTCAGACGGCTTGCCTTTGTCGAAGACCAGGCAAGCACACTTCCCGGCATTAAATTGCAGCCCCAAGGTGTTTGCGGTGAGGGTAAAAACGTTGTGGTGGTTAGAACGTCTAGTGGTTAGGATACCTGGCTCACACCCAGGAGGACCGGGTTCAATTCCCGGTATGGGAATAAACATAAAAAATTTGCCATGTATTGGGAACACATTAATTGCATATATCATATTCATCTCCATTAATACTTCATGTTTCTGACCTGGCCTACCTAGCCTAGGAATCAGACATTTTCCTTGTAGTTTTTTCCATACTTAATTCATTCTTGCTCATGACTGTAATTTTAGACAACAGGTGGCAGACTTCACTCCTAAATATTCATGATTTTCCAAATTAGATAAATAATTTGCTGCGATGACCGAGAATCGAACTCGGGTCGATTGCTTGGAAGGCAACCATGCTAACCACTATACCACCATCGCTTGTTATTATTGTAAGAGACTCGTATGAAAAATCTACTCCGGAAGTACATCTTCCAAGAGAAAAACCTGACAGGAGTGGGATTTGAACCCACGCCTTCATTGAAGACCAGAATTCTGATGCTTCTCTTGGAGAAGTAAGGTTTTTATCCTTGAGTCTGGCGCCTTAGACCGCTCGGCCATCCTGACTTATTTATATTACTTGTACCATAAGGAATAATTACGCTGTTCATCAACAAACTCAATAAAGCGCTTAACTTTTAATTAATAACGCTTTCCGACAGCAAAGCTTTTGCTTCAGCTATCAGAAGAAGGAGAAGAAGTAGAAGAAGAAGAAGAAGAAGAAGAAGATGGCTGCGGTGGCGGTGGCGGCGGCTTCTACCGTCACACCGGGAACCAGACAATAGAAATACAACAACATCTGGTCTATTAAATGTCCGAGCATGGCTTTGTAAAGCAAAGCATGGGTTGTTGAAAAAGTAAAGGGTTAGTTTCAACTAAGCGTTTATCGTAAAAATTATGATGCCAATCCCATATTGTCTAGTGGTTAGTTTTTATGGAGAGGTTTCCGGAAGGGAAAAATAAGATAAAGATAAAGAAAATAAGTGTTTATCGTAAAAATTATTAACGCTAATCCCATATTGTCTAGTGGTTAGGATACCTGGCTCTCACCCAGGAGAACCGGGTTCAATTCCCGGTATGGGAATAAACATAAAAAATTTGCCATGTATTGGGAACACATTAATTGCATATATCATATTCATCTCCATTAATACTTCATGTTTCTGACCTGGCCTACCTAGCCTAGGAATCAGACTTTTTCCTTGTAGTTTTTTCCATCCCGTACGAAACTTTTAGCTAATTCCGTGCTAGAATTAGCTACGAAGTTAGGTGGTTTTAGCTAGAAATTTTCATGTCAAAATTTTTAAATTTCATATTGGGAAATTTAGGGTAGTGTCAGCTTTGTTTTTCATAGCTAAAATTAGCTTAAAATCTTAGATTTAAGGTAGCTTGAAACTTATAAGCTTGAATATCTTAGATTATTGGTAGCTTGAAATTTATAAGCTTGGAATCTTGAGATTAAATGTAGCTTGAAATTTATTAGCTTTAAAGGAACTGAAATCTTTGTATTGAAATTAAACCATCTTTGGTTTAATCAAATTCTTTTCCATGTTACAAGTAGGCCTTGGAGGGACATCGATTAAAACACACCACACATACATTTTTACATTTAAAATGAACACAATAAGAATACGAGCAATATCTAAGTTCAATTACAGTTTTGGCCACTTCCGCGTTAATTCAATTTAACATCAATAAAAAACGACAATTTTCAGCAACGGCAATTCGTCGGAGGTGTCGTCGACGAGCAAATGGACAGACTGCCCGACATTTAAACCTTTAAAGTCAACCAATATTACAAATGAGGAAAATGTAGGAGATGCAGGAGGGGAGTTTTCTCGTCAACACACTGAACTCGAGAGATTTCACGGCAACATGGACTCGAAACTCAATTACGACATGATTAGATGTTTTTTAAATGACGTTAACTAAAACGTAACGAACATACGTACAATCAATTTTGAATTTGAAGAGAGAAACGGCAGGGAAAAAATGACCTCTTGGTCTTAAGAAGCTGAAAGCGCTGAAAGGATGATAGAGAGAGGAGTAGGAGGGTCATCGGAAAAGAGCAATAATTGCCGTCGTGTCGACGTGACCATACTGCGCGATGGAGGAGATTATTCAAAGAAGTTGAAAATGAAAAATAAAAAAAGTAGAAAATTGATAAAGAAAAGAATGACTGAACGAACAGGATATCTGTTGAACTCGAAAGTGGGGCTACACATAAACGTCGTCCTGGACGTGGTCTTGAAGAAATTTTCACCGATTTATTGCTGTAATTGTTGGTCATCGTCATCGTCTTCCACGACCAATTTCTCTCTTGACTTGTTAGCCGTACGCTCCCCTAGAAGTTTGGATGTGATGCAAGGGTGGACCATGGATGGATCGATTGCCAACTTGTGTTTGGTTGCCCAAAACTCCACAACGAAACCTAAAATGAAAATCAAAACGTTAATATTGTGTAAATTGTTCGTTCTTAAATTCTTATACTTATACTTACTCGTAATTGCTTGTACATCATCCTTAGGAAGGGCCTCTTTCGCCGGATTATTTGACTTGTCAGTGGGTGCCTTCTTTCCGGTAAGGCTGTGTTTGGACATGAATTCCCTGTCCCACAGTGCTTCCATGATCACATTGATCATTTTGCTCATGTCCCTGTGTACACATAAAACAACTATTAGAGTTATCCTTAATAACACAAGCAATCTTAAAAACTCACTTTTTTTTTGAACCAGATTTCCCATAGGACACTGCGATTGCTAGCTCATTTTGATTAATAGTTGTGTCATAATCTTTGTGAAGCTTGACTTTGTTGGTTCTTCTACTGCTTTCACTTTGCAACTGAACACGTGATTGTTCAGAATTAAGTCGAATAATTGTCAAGGTTTCCAAAGTGGACTGCAGTATAACCAACCCTTCATTAAGACCTAACAAGAATGAAATGAAATGTCAAGATAAAAATAAGAGTTTGGACAGTTTCAAAGAGAAAACTAACTTTTGGACAAGGCCAGGGGATTCATCTCTTTCAGGGACTTTACTTCTTCTTGTAAACGAAGAATTGTAGCATCTTTTTCGGAAATTCTGTCATCGAAATCACGTCTCTCAATTTCTAGATCAAAGGTAGAATTCCGAATTTGCTCGTTGAGAAACGAGATTTCTTTTTCAGCTCATCAATTTGATCCATGTATTCATTACGGCCATGAAACTCAGCATCAACTAGCTCCGTCCATTGTTCGTCCTTAAACGGAAAATACAAATATAATAAACAAATAATTCTTACAATTATGTTGCATTTACCTGCACACGCTTCGGGTTTTCTTTTGTTGTGGAACTTGGGGGGTGTCAACTATGTTGACGTCCAAAGAAGTAAGAATCTGAGGATCAGAATTCTTTGCTGATGACTTTTCGTTTCTTTTTGGTGTGACAGATGAATTTTCCTTGTTGTGACTTGAATTTCTCTATAAAATAAAAATCAATAATGACTGAGGTACTATTACGTGTTTACCATAAAACAAAAAAACCTTAGATTTGGTGTCGCTCGATGATTTGAAAGACTGATCGCCTCGTTTTCTCTTCATTGGAGGCGGAGGTGGAGTAGGAGGAATCAAATCTTCGTCCTCTGATTCTGAAGAAAAAAATCGTTGCTGATTATCATCATGATCAAGGCTGCTGTCAGCAGATGTATCGGACTTGTCTTCATTTTCCCCAGTGATCAAATGGCAATCTAACCCTTCCATGTCTTCTTCTGAGATGCCCATGGTCTTCCTAATAACTGTGTAGCAGGTTAAAGTACGACATTGTAAATAATGAAAAACATTGGTACTACCTGTTGCTGACTTTTCAACTGGCAAGTTACGTGGTGGAGAGGTAGATTTATGGCCAGTGCCATGTTTCTGAGTTGCAGATGACTTCGGAGTTGATTTTTTGGCTACTGCCTTTTTGACACTGATAGGAGGCACCATGGCATCACGTACTGCCACCACCACATCTCTGTCCTCTGCACAACAAAAACTTTAAGAAAAATAACACGTGTAGTAATATGAAGTTGTACTACCTGAGAACGAGATAACTTTACATGATCTCACTTCATGTTGAACTTGGGATCTAGATTTGGTAGTCGACTGAACTGGTAGGTTCCAACCAGGATTGCTGGGAAACTTAGGCCAACTAAATACATAGCAATTTAGAACAATAACAATAAATAACAAAAAGTATGTGCTTACTTGATTCCAATAACTTTTTTTGTTCCAATAAAACCTTTTAATTGCTCGAGCTGATGATCGAAACTTTGGTCATGGAAATCTTTCGGCACTGCTATGGCCTCCAATGTGCCAATGCCCAATTCTCCACTTTTAGCAGTAAAAGTGACAAGTATATAGATCAGTGGGTCTGCCATTGCAAATATGTACGTACTGATATTAAATGTAAGAGAAAAGTCAGTGAAGAAACAGACAGCCAGACATCTTTACTTAGACTTACACCACAGACTCAGTCTATATATGCCAGTGTATCGTATTTGAAAAAAAACGAGTATTTTAAAAATACAAATACTATATTTTAAAATACTCGTCCTTCAAAATACATTTTTTCTCCCAAAACCTCAAATACCAAATAAAATAAAATACAAATACAAATACAAATACAAAATACTTTTTTCCTTTATGGAGCAGTTGGACATCCTACGTTGCGCATTCTCCGCAAATGCGAAAATCAAATTTGTGTCCAATCTGTGGTACGCTGTCTACAGCGTCTTATGGGAAAACCAACCATTTCACTTTTAAAATATTGTTTTCTTCTCTATAACTATGTTTTACCTCACTGTTGTACCTAACAGTGGACAAATGGATAGATCTAATCAATAGCTATCCATTCTTGTAATTTTTTCAAATATAGAGCTTATGGTTTACCGATTATAATTCATTCAGTCCACGATCCGTCAATGATATCGGGTTTTGAAACCGGTTCCACTACCCGAATGCCCATGAGTGGAAATTCACAATTATTATAGTAATTTGAATGAAATTATACCATTAATTAATTAAGTAATATTCTAATAAATGAAAACAAAATTATAAGGTTAAAAGGCATTGTATTACGGAAAGGAAACAGAAAGAAAAATAAACAATAATCATAAATAATAACAAACACAAAACAAAAAAATAACGGCTCGGGGGTTTTGTGTTTTTGCCTGACAGGGTTCAGGTCCCTGAACAAGATGGAGTTGCAACTGAATGCGAAAGGCAAGTTGCGCTAGTAAAGCGAATTGAGCTGCCTATCTCTTGCTGCAAATTGTGGCCAGGGACCTGAACCCTATCAGGGGTTGTCGTCATGTTTTGCCTGACAGCGTTCAGGTCCCTGAACGAGATGGAGTTGAGTTACTTTCGATTCATACACTGTTGCCAATTTACAAACTTCAAATCTTTGAAAAAAAAGTATTTTGTATTTGTATTTGTATTTTATTCACTTTCAGCGTAAACGACCAATACAAATACAAATACTTTAAATAAGAAACAGCCCAAATACAAATACCGAATAAAATACGTATTTTAAGTATTTTATTTTAAAATAATTTTATTTTAATACCCAAATACGATACACTGATATATGCTAACACTTCGAGCGCGAAAATTCAGTGCATAGCTGCCAAATTTCAATCGATTAAAAAATAAAGGCGTAGCTGCCAAATTTCGATCGATGATTTTTTCTTTGATTTGAGTTTATATAATTTTGAAACATTAGCATATTGATGATTTTCATTAATCTGTATTAATCAGTTTCAAGATAATTGACAAGAGGAGTAACAACAAAAGTTTCCGTAAGTTCATTATGAAATCCTATAACGCACTTTTTCATTATGTCACTTGGACGGCGAGCAGTTAATTCTGTGGAAAGCCCAATCAATTTTCTACTTTGACCGGGGAAATTTAAAAATGAAATATTATCGATGGGAGGCGAATATTTCACAGCAGAAATGGTTCCCATGACTCGCCCAACTAGGAGAATATTTCCTTCTAGAGGAAATGATTGAAATGATATTATGCTTTCTATCATAAAAAAAGAATCGTCTTTCATGTAACCACAGAAATTGGTCCGTTTGGGGGATCGAGTATAACTAGTCGTTGTAAATATACCTTTTTGTGGAATGCTCACCCTTTTGTAAGAGTAGTGGTATGCAAAACTTTCTGTTGATTTTTTTAGAGAACCGTCTAAATCTGACGAAGCAAGATAATTCAAAATCGCGATTTCATAAAAAGGGTTGGTTTTTTTTTCAGTGCAGATCCAAGAAGTTTAATAGTTCCGTAACTGCTACCAAAATCTTGATTGATATGGGAATAGAAGGCTTCCTTTTGTGAAATATTCAGCAACTTCCTCAACAATGCACTTACTGTGATTGGCAAGTTAAAATTTGTAATGAGGGAGATTGCATCTGATCGTACCGCTTTTTTCAAGAGAAAGGATTTGACCATTTGCTCTGCAACACATTGGGTCCCATTCTTTAATGAAATCAATTCCCCGTTAAACCACTCGGGAATGAATGTAGAATTACTCCATGGAAGGCCCCAATTAAGTGCACTTTGAACCAAATGAGTAAGTAAGTGGAAATTATAGCGAATACGTTTTCTACCATAGAGTACTTCTGCTTCGCGGACAAAGTATTGAAAAATAAATTCGACCTCCTTAACACGCTCAACTGCTACTTCTTCTTGCAGCAGCACTTGAAGGCCATAAACGAGGCATAAGAAGTGATCATAGAACTGTTTTGGTAACAGATCTTCTAGAGCCGAAAAATAATAAAGAGCAAATGCTCTATACTCAGAAGCTTTCCAATCGCCAAGGTTTGATACTAAAGCTGATGTGCGTGTGACTTCATATGGAGGCCTCATTTGACTTAAGCGAGCATCAATAATGGCAAGTTTGTGTTTATTTAAGTGCCATAGTTCCTAATAATTAATAGATATATTGTTAGTTATATTTTTTACTATGTATATAATAATCTAAGAACCATACTGTGTGATATTTCGAATCTGTCCAAAATTCCAACAGACATTTAATTGCTCCTTGACAAACCGAATGTAAGTAGTCTGGTACTTGTGCGGTCACATAGTCGAAAAACGTGAGAGCCAAGAAAGGAGAAGGACCTTTGATTCCATGTACAGGCTTACCCATTTCTAGCGCAATCTGAAAAAAAAATCGATATTTTAATTTTTAGCCACAGCATATATAATTTGTACCGTTATCACCATCAAGTCTTTTTCGTGCTGCTCTATTGTCCTTAATGGAAATGTAGGATTTGTTGTAGGTTCTGGATACACTCTTGCAGATCCTCTTCCTATCTTCGTTGTTTCACCTGTATATATGAAAGTAAAAATGCTGTTAAATTTTCAACGAAGAATTTTAAAAGCAAATGTTCGTGTACCAGCGTGCAAACAGAAATCGCACCCGAATTCACCGCGACATATGGTACCGTCTAGGAAAACAGTCCGGGCCATTGAATCAGTTGTTAACACCAAAGGTCTCAGAAACACGGTCAGCTCTCCAAATTTCATCCCGGAGGATCCGAGGTGCTTTAGTTCGGCTATTGATGTGTCAAGAAACGGCCCTCTAGGGGGCTTCTTGATTCCGAACCAAAGAGCCATTAAAATCATGTGTGCTCGTCTTGCCCCGTAAGGAATTTCATTTATGACACCCATAAATGGCCAAATTCCAAATTTACTTTTTTAAAACTCTGCGCTCCATCAACATTTAGTTGCGCTGTGAAGATCACCTGGTTTTCGGAACCATCACCACGAACTTTTTCTCTGTAGCACTTTCCACTTTGGACATCCCCCAGAGTTGTTCCGTCATATCCAGTAGTTTCTTTTCTTAATTTCATTCCGCCGCTCTCCAAAAAAAATTTTAGTTGCTGTTCTATTGGGAGAACAAGAACGTAGCACGATCTTGACTTGTCAAATGGATGCCGGCATCTCTGTTTTTGTTTAGGAAGACCATCTTTCCCAATTTCAAGAATGGCATCACAATTCTTGTTCGCGCACACAAAAATTTTTTTGACGTCCATTAATAAATGGTCATATTTTTCGACACACTTGGCGGCACTTTCAATTTCTGCTGCGGTTGATTCCGTGGCGATTTGAATTATTTTCAAATGGTCTTTGAATGCTTCATTAGATAGATGGTATTTAAGTTTGTAGGCTAGACATAGCATACTAAGGTATGCTGATGATTCACAGTCTTTATCCTGAATTTAAAAGTTGTAATATTAGGAAATTTTCAGAAAATAAGAGATAATATAGGTCTAATATACTAACCTCAAAAGTATTTGAATTCTTTTCATTCAAGTTGTATTCTTCATCACTATCGTAGGATTCACAGCCTTCTGCAACAGAGTTTTGGCTCGATGTTTTTGATTTCAGCTCAGCAATATTCTGTAACATATGAATACACCATGAATAAATGTAAATAACAAGTGCATATATATATATTTCTTACTTTGGGATCCTCATCTTCGTGGAATTGACTTGTCAATACACATGTTACGGGTTCTGAGCTAGGTTGTTCAGACTGCTGGGGATTGCTGCTGATTTCATTGTCAGAAAAATGGTTATTAACTTTTTGGTGGCATGGAGCTTTTTTTTAACCATTTGTTCAATTTCTTCCTGAGCCTCCTTCAAATTCAATTTCCTCTTGAGGTATCGAGATAACTTACGATTCTCATTTGCCATTGTTTCATATGTCTTGTCACTTCGAATCACTGAATCAACACTCACAACAAATTTAAAGTCGTCTGATAATTTTTCTTCAAAATCTAAAAATATACAACACACTGGCGCCAATTTTTATGTTAAGCTTAATAAATTAATACCATAAAAATTAATAATTTCTTACCGAAAATATTTATATGTAATAGAACATGCTACTTTTTTTATATCGCGATTAATTTCGATCAAATTTTGCAAAACCCTAGATTACAAATTCTATACTAGAATTAGCTGAAAAGTTGGGATAAATAATTAAGGGGGAAAAATTCGAGCTGATTTTTAGGTTAATAATTTCAAGCCAGTAGAAAACGCCCTAGCTTAGAAAATAAAAGCTTATAATCTGCTAAAAAAAGTGGAGCAAAACTCTAGATTGAAAATTCCATACTGGAATTAGCTTATAGTTAGGAAATAAATTTAGGGGGAAAAATTCAAGCTGGTTTTAAGGTTTATTATTTCAAGCAAGATAGGAAAACGCCCTAGCTTGGAAAATAAAAGCTTAGAATCTGCTAATAAAAGTGGAGCAAAACTCTAGATTGAAAATTCCATACTGGAATTAGCTTATAGTTAGGAAATAAATTTAGGGGTAAAAATTCAAGCTGTTTCTAAGGTTTATTTTTTCAAGCAAGATAGGAAAACGCCCTAGCTTGGAAAAAAAAGCTGATATCTGCTAACAAAAAGGTGAATTATGTTAACATGAAAAATTTCGAGGTTATTGCAGCATGATAGCTGCTTTGATTTTTTAGCCTAGCACCGCGCGAGCTGTTATTAGCTAACAGTTCAAAATCTAAGCTAAAAGTTTCGTACGGGATACTTAATTCATTCTTGCTCATGACTGTAATTTTAGACAACAGGTGGCAGACTTCACTCCTAAATATTCATGATTTTCCAAATTAGATAAATAATTTGCTGCGATGACCGAGAATCGAACTCGGGTCGATTGCTTGGAAGGCAACCATGCTAACCACTATACCACCATCGCTTGTTATTATTGTAAGAGACTCGTATGAAAAATCTACTCCGGAAGTACATCTTCCAAGAGAAAAACCTGTCAGGAGTGGGATTTGAACCCACGCCTTCATTGAAGACCAGAATTCTGATGCTTCTCTTAGAGAATTAAGGTTTTTATCCTTGAGTCTGGCGCCTTAGACCGCTCGGCCATCCTGACTTATTTATGTTACTTGTACCATAAGGAATAATTACGCTGTTCATCAACAAACTCAATAAAGCGCTTAACTTTTAATTAATAACGCTTTCCGACAGCAAAGCTTTTGCTTCAGCTATCAGAAGAAGGAGAAGAAGTAGAAGAAGAAGAAGAAGAAGATGGCTGCGGTGGCGGTGGCGGCGGCTTCTACCGTCACACCGGGAACCAGACAATAGAAATACAACAACATCTGGTCTATTAAATGTCCGAGCATGGCTTTGTAAAGCAAAGCATGGGTTGTTGAAAAAGTAAAGGGTTAGTTTCAACTAAGAGTTTATCGTAAAAATTATGATGCCAATCCCATATTGTCTAGTGGTTAGGATACCTGGCTCTCACCCAGGAGGCCCGGGTTCAATTCCCGGTATGGGAATAAACATAAAAAATTTGCCATGTATTGGGAACACATTAATTGCATATATCATATTCATCTCCATTAATACTTCATGTTTCTGACCTGGCCTACCTAGCCTAGGAATCAGACATTTTCCTTGTAGTTTTTTCCATACTTAATTCATTCTTGCTCATGACTGTAATTTTAGACAACAGGTGGCAGACTTCACTCCTAAATATTCATGATTTTCCAAATTAGATAAATAATTTGCTGCGATGACCGAGAATCGAACTCGGGTCGATTGCTTGGAAGGCAACCATGCTAACCACTATACCACCATCGCTTGTTATTATTGTAAGAGACTCGTATGAAAAATCTACTCCGGAAGTACATCTTCCAAGAGAAAAACCTGTCAGGAGTGGGATTTGAACCCACGCCTTCATTGAAGACCAGAATTCTGATGCTTCTCTTGGAGAATTAAGGTTTTTATCCTTGAGTCTGGCGCCTTAGACCGCTCGGCCATCCTGACTTATTTATGTTACTTGTACCATAAGGAATAATTACGCTGATTTTATCGTAAAAATTATGATGCCAATCCCATATTGTCTAGTGGTTAGTTTTTATGGAGAGGTTTCCGGAAGGGAAAAATAGGATAAATATAAAGAAAATAAGTGTTTATCGTAAAAATTATTAACGCTAATCCCATATTGTCTAGTGGTTAGGATACCTGGCTCTCACCTAGGAGGACCGGGTTCAATTCCCGGTATGGGAATAAACATAAAAAATTTGCCATGTATTGGGAACACATTAATTGCATATATCATATTCATCTCCATTAATACTTCATAATTCTGACCTGGCCTACCTAGCCTAGGAATCAGACATTTTCCTTGTAGTTTTTTCCATACTTAATTCATTCTTGCTCATGACTGTAATTTTAGACAACAGGTGGCAGACTTCATTCCTAAATATTCATGATTTTCCAAATTAGATAAATAATTTGCTGCGATGACCGAAAATCGAACTCGGGTCGATTGCTTGGAAGGCAACCATGCTAACCACTATACCACCATCGCTTGTTATTGTTGTAAGAGACTCGTATGAAAAATCTACTCCGGAAGTACATCTTCCAAGAGAAAAACCTGTCAGGAGTGGGATTTGAACCCACGCCTTCCTTTAAGACCAGAATTCTGATGCTTCTCTTGGAGAAGTAAGGTTTTTATCCTTGAGTCTGGCGCCTTAGACCGCTCGGCCATCCTGACTTATTTATATTACTTGTACCATAAGGAATAATTACGCTGTTCATCAACAAACTCAATAAAGCGCTTAACTTTTAATTAATAACGCTTTCCGACAGCAAAGCTTTTGCTTCAGCTATCGGAAGAAGGAGAAGAAGTAGAAGAAGAAGAAGAAGAAGAAGAAGATGGCTGCGGTGGCGGTGGCGGCGGCTTCTACCGTCACACCGGGAACCAGACAATAGAAATACAACAACATCTGGTCTATTAAATGTCCGAGCATGGCTTTGTAAAGCAAAGCATGGGTTGTTGAAAAAGTAAAGGGTTAGTTTCAACTAAGCGTTTATCGTAAAAATTATGATGCCAATCCCATATTGTCTAGTGGTTAGTTTTTATGGAGAGGTTTCCGGAAGGGAAAAATAAGATAAAGATAAAGAAAATAAGTGTTTATCGTAAAAATTGTAAACGCTAATCCCATAATGTCTAGTGGTTAGGATACCTGGATCTCACCCAGGAGGCCCGGGTTCAATTCCCGGTATGGGAATAAACATAAAAAATTTGCCATGTATTGGGAACACATTAATTGCATATATCATATTCATCTCCATGAATACTTCATGTTTCTGACCTGGCCTACCTAGCCTAGGAATCAGACATTTTCCTTGTAGTTTTTTCCATACTTAATTCATTCTTGCTCATGACTGTAATTTTAGACAACAGGTGGCAGACTTCATTCCTAAATATTCATGATTTTCCAAATTAGATAAATAATTTGCTGCAATGACCGAAAATCGAACTCGGGTCGATTGCATGGAAGGCAACCATGCTAACCACTATACCACCATCGCTTGTTATTATTGTAAGAGACTCGTATGAAAAATCTACTCCGGAAGTACATCTTCCAAGAGAAAAACCTGTCAGGAGTGGGATTTGAACCCACGCCTTCATTGAAGACCAGAATTCTGATGCTTCTCTTGGAGAAGTAAGGTTTTCATCCTTGGGTCTGGCGCCTTAGACCGCTCGGCCATCCTGACTTATTTTTATTACTTGTACCATAAGGAATAATTACGCTGTTCATCAACAAACTCAATAAAGCGCTTAACTTTTAATTAATAACGCTTTCCGACAGCAAAGCTTTTGCTTCAGCTATCAGAAGAAGGAGAAGAAGTAGAAGAAGAAGAAGAAGAAGAAGAAGATGGCTGCGGTGGCGGTGGCGGCGGCTTCTACCGTCACACCGGGAACCAGACAATAGAAATACAACAACATCTGGTCTATTAAATGTCCGAGCATGGCTTTGTAAAGCAAAGCATGGGTTGTTGAAAAAGTAAAGGGTTAGTTTCAACTAAGCGTTTATCGTAAAAATTATGATGCCAATCCCATATTGTCTAGTGGTTAGTTTTTATGGAGAGGTTTCCGGAAGGGAAAAATAAGATAAAGATAAAGAAAATAAGTGTTTATCGTAAAAATTATAAACGCTAATCCCATAATGTCTAGTGGTTAGGATACCTGGATCTCACCCAGGAGGCCCGGGTTCAATTCCCGGTATGGGAATAAACATAAAAAATTTGCCATGTATTGGGAACACATTAATTGCATATATCATATTCATCTCCATTAATACTTCATAATTCTGACCTGGCCTACCTAGCCTAGGAATCAGACATTTTCCTTGTAGTTTTTTCCATACTTAATTCATTCTTGCTCATGACTGTAATTTTAGACAACAGGTGGCAGACTTCATTCCTAAATATTCATGATTTTCCAAATTAGATAAATAATTTGCTGCGATGACCGAAAATCGAACTCGGGTCGATTGCTTGGAAGGCAACCATGCTAACCACTATACCACCATCGCTTGTTATTGTTGTAAGAGACTCGTATGGAAAATCTACTCCGGAAGTACATCTTCCAAGAGAAAAACCTGTCAGGAGTGGGATTTGAACCCACGCCTTCATTGAAGACCAGAATTCTGATGCTTCTCTTGGAGAAGTAAGGTTTTTATCCTTGAGTCTGGCGCCTTAGACCGCTCGGCCATCCTGACTTATTTATATTACTTGTACCATAAGGAATAATTACGCTGTTCATCAACAAACTCAATAAAGCGCTTAACTTTTAATTAATAACGCTTTCCGACAGCAAAGCTTTTGCTTCAGCTATCAGAAGAAGGAGAAGAAGTAGAAGAAGAAGAAGAAGAAGAAGAAGATGGCTGCGGTGGCGGTGGCGGCGGCTTCTACCGTCACACCGGGAACCAGACAATAGAAATACAACAACATCTGGTCTATTAAATGTCCGAGCATGGCTTTGTAAAGCAAAGCATGGGTTGTTGAAAAAGTAAAGGGTTAGTTTCAACTAAGCGTTTATCGTAAAAATTATGATGCCAATCCCATATTGTCTAGTGGTTAGTTTTTATGGAGAGGTTTCCGGAAGGGAAAAATAAGATAAAGATAAAGAAAATAAGTGTTTATCGTAAAAATTATAAACGCTAATCCCATAATGTCTAGTGGTTAGGATACCTGGATCTCACCCAGGAGGCCCGGGTTCAATTCCCGGTATGGGAATAAACATAAAAAATTTGCCATGTATTGGGAACACATTAATTGCATATATCATATTCATCTCCATGAATACTTCATGTTTCTGACCTGGCCTACCTAGCCTAGGAATCAGACATTTTCCTTGTAGTTTTTTCCATACTTAATTCATTCTTGCTCATGACTGTAATTTTAGACAACAGGTGGCAGACTTCATTCCTAAATATTCATGATTTTCCAAATTAGATAAATAATTTGCTGCAATGACCGAAAATCGAACTCGGGTCGATTGCATGGAAGGCAACCATGCTAACCACTATACCACCATCGCTTGTTATTATTGTAAGAGACTCGTATGAAAAATCTACTCCGGAAGTACATCTTCCAAGAGAAAAACCTGTCAGGAGTGGGATTTGAACCCACGCCTTCATTGAAGACCAGAATTCTGATGCTTCTCTTGGAGAAGTAAGGTTTTTATCCTTGAGTCTGGCGCCTTAGACCGCTCGGCCATCCTGACTTATTTATATTACTTGTACCATAAGGAATAATTACGCTGTTCATCAACAAACTCAATAAAGCGCTTAACTTTTAATTAATAACGCTTTCCGACAGCAAAGCTTTTGCTTCAGCTATCAGAAGAAGGAGAAGAAGTAGAAGAAGAAGAAGAAGAAGAAGAAGATGGCTGCGGTGGCGGTGGCGGCGGCTTCTACCGTCACACCGGGAACCAGACAATAGAAATACAACAACATCTGGTCTATTAAATGTCCGAGCATGGCTTTGTAAAGCAAAGCATGGGTTGTTGAAAAAGTAAAGAGTTAGTTTCAACTAAGCGTTTATCGTAAAAATTATGATGCCAATCCCATATTGTCTAGTGGTTAGTTTTTATGGAGAGGTTTCCGGAAGGGAAAAATAAGATAAAGATAAAGAAAATAAGTGTTTATCGTAAAAATTATAAACGCTAATCCCATAATGTCTAGTGGTTAGGATACCTGGATCTCACCCAGGAGGCCCGGGTTCAATTCCCGGTATGGGAATAAACATAAAAAATTTGCCATGTATTGGGAACACATTAATTGCATATATCATATTCATCTCCATGAATACTTCATGTTTCTGACCTGGCCTACCTAGCCTAGGAATCAGACATTTTCCTTGTAGTTTTTTCCATACTTAATTCATTCTTGCTCATGACTGTAATTTTAGACAACAGGTGGCAGACTTCATTCCTAAATATTCATGATTTTCCAAATTAGATAAATAATTTGCTGCGATGACCGAAAATCGAACTCGGGTCGATTGCTTGGAAGGCAACCATGCTAACCACTATACCACCATCGCTTGTTATTATTGTAAGAGACTCGTATGAAAAATCTACTCCGGAAAAACATCTTCCAAGAGAAAAACCTGTCAGGAGTGGGATTTGAACCCACGCCTTCATTGAAGACCAGAATTCTGATGCTTCTCTTGGAGAAGTAAGGTTTTTATCCTTGAGTCTGGCGCCTTAGACCGCTCGGCCATCCTGACTTATTTATATTACTTGTACCATAAGGAATAATTACGCTGTTCATCAACAAACTCAATAAAGCGCTTAACTTTTAATTAATAACGCTTTTCGACAGCAAAGCTTTTGCTTCAGCTATCAGAAGAAGGAGAAGAAGTAGAAGAAGAAGAAGAAGAAGAAGAAGATGGCTGCGGTGGCGGTGGCGGCGGCTTCTACCGTCACACCGGGAACCAGACAATAGAAATACAACAACATCTGGTCTATTAAATGTCCGAGCATGGCTTTGTAAAGCAAAGCATGGGTTGTTGAAAAAGTAAAGGGTTAGTTTCAACTAAGCGTTTATCGTAAAAATTATGATGCCAATCCCATATTGTCTAGTGGTTAGTTTTTATGGAGAGGTTTCCGGAAGGGAAAAATAGGATAAAGATAAAGAAAATAAGTGTTTATCGTAAAACTTATTAACGCTAATCCCATATTGTCTAGTGGTTAGGATACCTGGCTCTCACCTAGGAGGACCGGGTTCAATTCCCGGTATGGGAATAAACATAAAAAATTTGCCATGTATTGGGAACACATTAATTGCATATATCATATTCATCTCCATTAATACTTCATAATTCTGACCTGGCCTACCTAGCCTAGGAATCAGACATTTTCCTTGTAGTTTTTTCCATACTTAATTCATTCTTGCTCATGACTGTAATTTTAGACAACAGGTGGCAGACTTCATTCCTAAATATTCATGATTTTCCAAATTAGATAAATAATTTGCTGCGATGACCGAAAATCGAACTCGGGTCGATTGCTTGGAAGGCAACCATGCTAACCACTATACCACCATCGCTTGTTATTGTTGTAAGAGACTCGTATGAAAAATCTACTCCGGAAGTACATCTTCCAAGAGAAAAACCTGTCAGGAGTGGGATTTGAACCCACGCCTTCATTGAAGACCAGAATTCTGATGCTTCTCTTGGAGAAGTAAGGTTTTTATCCTTGAGTCTGGCGCCTTAGACCGCTCGGCCATCCTGACTTATTTATATTACTTGTACCATAAGGAATAATTACGCTGTTCATTAACAAACTCAATAAAGCGCTTAACTTTTAATTAATAACGCTTTCCGACAGCAAAGCTTTTGCTTCAGCTATCAGAAGAAGGAGAAGAAGTAGAAGAAGAAGAAGAAGAAGAAGAAGATGGCTGCGGTGGCGGTGGCGGCGGCTTCTACCGTCACACCGGGAACCAGACAATAGAAATACAACAACATCTGGTCTATTAAATGTCCGAGCATGGCTTTGTAAAGCAAAGCATGGGTTGTTGAAAAAGTAAAGGGTTAGTTTCAACTAAGCGTTTATCGTAAAAATTATGATGCCACTCCCATATTGTCTAGTGGTTAGTTTTTATGGAGAGGTTTCCGGAAGGGAAAAATAAGATAAAGATAAAGAAAATAAGTTTTTATCGTAAAAATTATTAACGCTAATCCCATATTGTCTAGTGGTTAGGCTTTAAGGGTATTTTCCAAAAGGGAAGAAACTTGTATTAAAAGGGTTCATTTTAAAATGTATTAAAATAAGGGAAAAGTACACAAATATATTTAAAACAAAATAAAATTAAATAAAATTGACTAAAAAAACTATTCTACTGGGAGTGGGGAATCTATGGGACTTGGGGGTTTTCCTCCTCTTCGGGGTTTGTTGCACCGTAGTGGAAGTGGGCACACACCATTTCCATTGATCCCTGGATTGCTGCTAGTCGGGCCTTGAATCGAAATGCACCCCAGGACCGTCCATATGCACCCCGCGACTTAAGTGTCCGCGATGCCTCAAATACAAACGGCTCTTTAAAAAATAAAGGTCGCTTTAAGCATTTTTTTCAAATTAAAGAAATTAAAGCACTCTCTCTCGAGCAGTTTTGTTTGTTTCGGTTTCCTGGCCAGGTATCCTTTGGTTGTTAGGATACCTGGCTCTCACCCAGGAGGCCCGGGTTCAATTCCCGGTATGGGAATAAACATAAAAAATTTGCCATGTATTGGGAACACATTAATTGCATATATCATATTCATCTCCATTAATACTTCATGTTTCTGACCTGGCCTACCTAGCCTAGGAATCAGACATTTTCCTTGTAGTTTTTTCCATACTTAATTCATTCTTGCTCATGACTGTAATTTTAGACAGCAGGTGGCTGACTTCACTCCTAAATATTCATGATTTTCCAAATTAGATAAATAATTTGCTGCGATGACCGAGAATCGAACTCGGGTCGATTGCTTGGAAGGCAACCATGCTAACCACTATGCCACCATCGCTTGTTATTAACGTAAGAGACTCGTATGAAAAATCTACTCCGGAAGTACATCTTCCAAGAGAAAAACCTGTCAGGAGTGGGATGTGAACCCACGCCTTCATTGAAGACCAGAATTCTGATGCTTCTCTTGGAGAAGTAAGGTTTTTATACTTGAGTCTGGCGCCTTAGACCGCTCGGCCATCCTGACTTATTTAGATTACTTGTACCATAAGGAATAATTACGCTGTTCATCAACAAACTCAATAAAGCGCTTAACTTTTAATTAATAACGCTTTCCGACAGCAAATCTTTTGCTTCAGCTATCAGAAGAAGGAGAAGAAGTAGAAGAAGAAGAAGAAGAAGAAGATGGCTGCGGTGGCGGTGGCGGCGGCTTCTACCGTCACACCGGGAACCAGACAATAGAAATACAACAACATCTGGTCTATTAAATGTCCGAGCATGGCTTTGTAAAGCAAAGCATGGGTTGTTGAAAAAGTAAAGGGTTAGTTTCAACTAAGCGTTTATCGTAAAAATTATGATGCCAATCCCATATTGTCTAGTGGTTAGTTTTTATGGAGAGGTTTCCGGAAGGGAAAAATAAGATAAAGATAAAGAAAATAAGTGTTTATCGTAAAAATTATTAACGGTAATCCCTTATTGTCTAGTGGTTAGTTTATGGAGGGTTTTCCGGAAGGGGAATAAACATGTATGAGGTGGGTGCATTTTAAAATATTACTAAAATTACATAAATAAAATATGTGGGAAAGAATCTACTAATCTACTGGGAGGGAGTTTCTACGGGAAAAGGGGGGATATCCTCAGCTTCGGGGTTTGGTGCACCATGATGGAAATGGGCACACACCATTTCCATTGATCCCTGGATCGCTGCCAATCGGACCTTGAATCGGAAGGCACCCCAGGATCTTCCGTTGATTCCGAGAATCGAACGGATTTCGTCGTTCCTGGGGTACCATGATCCAAGAGACCCGACAACCAGGGGGAGAATCCTCCCATGCGAAGAATATTTATCATATTTCCGCTGGTAGGCATTCTCCATACTCCCTGGTTGGTCATAGCAGACCACGACGTCGACCATCACCCGGGAACCGGATAGTTGAAATTCAACATCCGGTCTTAACCTTTGCCCGGGGATGGCATTGTTGATCGTGACGTCGTGTCCCTGCTTGACTAGCAGCGACTCCAAGAGATCTTGGATGGTGTTGTGCCTCTTGGTGGCGAGCTGGAGACCTTCTTCACAGTGGTTAAGCACATGAAACCCGGTTTCGTTTTCCTTTCCGCATCGGCGGCAACTCGTATCTTGCTCCTGTGAGCAAAACCACGAGTGCCCCCGAAGAGGAAGGATGTCGAGCCGGGCCCTGTGAAGATATCTCCAGTCTCGGAAGGAGAGGGGCGTACGGCAGGATACCAGGCGAGCCATGTCTTTCGACTTGTCTTCCAGGGAGAGGCCAGTGGCAACTACTCCCTGGTGGCTCTTGTCGGAAACTAGATCCCTGGTATAGCGCTGCCGAGCTACTTTCCGAAGTCCGCGGACTGCCTTGACTGGGCTTACGGAGACGTCATCGGCGACAATTCTTATATTTTCATCGCCGGATACATCAATCCGCACTCCCAGTCGTTTGGCAGCTTGGCGGGCAAGAGTCCAAAGATTGGACCCTGCCTCCGCGTACCTCAGTCTGTAGAGCCCCCATCCACGGATCCCGAAAGATATTCCCCAACTGGCAACACTCCTGGATGCTCGTTTCTGAACCCTCGCCGGATGGTTTCATGGAGCTGCTCTCGACATATGTTCCTCACTGTAGGGTCTCTACAAGTGAGGAGCTGAGCAGCCCTGGCGATGGTCGAGATATCGGCATTATCAGTGAGGCGGCATGTTCCTAGGCCCCCAACCCGCCGGTCCGCGTAGAAAAACAGGACCGTTGCGTGATTGGGAAGGTTGCAAATAAGGCCTAGAAACTTCCTACACTCAGTGTCCAGTTGGGTAAGACAGTCTTTCAGGACCCGACCCGAAGCGAGGTGATGGGAAAGGGAGGGAAGAAGGTGGCTACGGAAGATTTCAAGTTTTTGCCATGGTGCGAGGTGGGAGGCGGCAATCTTGTCGAGGTTAGGGATAAGGTCAGTTGGTAGTCGGAACCGCAATTTTCCTCCGATCGGTGTACCAAGATATGTTTCTTGGTCGTCTGGACCCAAGCACCGAATTAATTGATTTAGGATACCTGGCTCTCACCCAGGAGGCCCGGGTTCAATTGCCGGTATGGGAATAAACATAAAAAATTTGCCATGTATTGGGAACACATTAATTGCATATATCACATTCATCTTCATTAATACTTCATGTTTCTGACCTGGCCTACCTAGCCTAGGAATCAGACATTTTCCTTGTAGTTTTTTCCATACTTAATTCATTCTTGCTCATGACTGTAATTTTAGACAACAGGTGGCAAACTTCACTCCTAAATATTCATGATTTTCCAAATTAGATAAATAATTTGCTGCGATGACCGAGAATCGAACTCGGGTGGATTGCTTGGAAGGCAACCATGCTAACCACTATACCACCATCGCATGTTATTAATGTAAGAGACTCGTATGAAAAATCTACTCCGGAAGTACATCTTCCAAGAGAAAAACCTGTCAGGAGTGGGATTTGAACCCACGCCTTCATTGAAGACCAGAATTCTGATGCTTCTCTAGGAGAAGTAAGGTTTTTATCCTTGAGTCTGGCGCCTTAGACCGCTCGGCCATCCTGACTTATTTATATTACTTGTACCATAAGGAATAATTACGCTGTTCATCAACAAACTCCATAAAGCGCTTAACTTTTAATTAATAACGCTTTCCGACAGCAAAGCTTTTGCTTCAGCTATCAGAAGAAGGAGAAGAAGTGGAAGAAGAAGAAGAAGATGGCTGCGGTGGCGGTGGCGGCGGCTTCTACCGTCACACCGGGAACCAGACAATAGAAATACAACAACATCTGGTCTATTAAATGTCCGAGCATGGCTTTGTAAAGCAAAGCATGGGTTGTTGAAAAAGTAAAGGGTTAGTTTCAACTAAGCGTTTATCGTAAAAATTATTGATGCCAATCCCATATTGTCTAGTGGTTAGTTTTTATGGAGAGGTTTCCGGAAGGGAAAAATAAGATAAAGATAAAGAAAATAAGTGTTTATCGTAAAAATTATTAACGCTAATCCCATATTGTCTAGTGGTTAGTTTATGGAGGCTTTTCCGGAAGGGGAATAAACATGTATGAGGTGGGTGCATTTTAAAATATTACTAAAATTACATAAATAAAATATGTGGGAAAGAATCTACTAATCTACTGGGTAGGGAGTTTCTACGGGAAAAGGGGGGATATCCTCAGCTTCGGGGTTTGGTGCACCATGATGGAAATGGGCACACACCATTTCCATTGATCCCTGGATCGCTGCCAATCGGGCCTTGAATCGGAAGGAACCCCAGGATCTTCCGTTGATTCCAAGAATCGAACGGATTTCGTCGTTCCTGGGGTACCATGATCCAAGAGACCCGACAACCAGGGGGAGAATCCTCCCATGCGAAGAATATTTATCATATTTCCGCTGGTAGGCATTCTCCATACTCCCTGGTTGGTCATAGCAGACCACGACGTCGACCATCACCCGGGAACCGGATAGTTGAAATTCAACATCCGGTCTTAACCTTTGCCCGGGGATGGCATTGTTGATCGTGACGTCGTGTCCCTGCTTGACTAGCAGCGACTCCAAGAGAGCTTGGATGGTGTTGTGCCTCTTGGTGGCGAGCTGGAGACCTTCTTCACAGTGGTTAAGCACATGAAACCCGGTCTCGTTTTCCTTTCCGCATCGGCGGCAACTCGTATCTTGCTCCTGTGAGCAAAACCACGAGTGCCCCCGAAGAGGAAGGATGTCGAGCCGGGCCCTGTGAAGATATCTCCAGTCTCGGAAGGAGAGGGGCGTACGGCAGGATACCAGGCGAGCCATGTCTTTCGACTTGTCTTCCAGGGAGAGGCCAGTGGCAACTACTCCCTGGTGGCTCTTGTCGGAAACTAGATCCCTGGTATAGCGCTGCCGAGCTACTTTACGAAGTCCGCGGACTGCCTTGACTGGGCTTACGGAGACGTCATCGGCGACAATTCTTATATTTTCATCGCCGGATACATCAATCCGCACTCCCAGTCGTTTGGCAGCTTGGCGGGTGAGAGAGTCCAAAGATTGGACCCTGCCTTCGCGTACCTCAGTCTGTAGAGCCCCCCATCCACGGATCCCGAAAGATATTCCCCAACTGGCAACACTCCTGGATGCTCGTTTCTGAACCCTCGCCGGATGGTTTCATGGAGCTGCTCTCGACATATGTTCCTCACTGTAGGGTCTCTACAAGTGAGGAGCTGAGCAGCCCTGGCGATGGTCCAGATATCGGCATCATCAGTGAGGCGGCATGTTCCTAGGCCCCCAACCCGCCGGTCCGCGTAGAAAAACGGGACCGTTGCGTGATTGGGAAGGTTGCAAATAAGGCCTAGAAACTTCCTACACTCAGTGTCCAGTTGGGTAAGACAGTTTTTCAGGACCCGACCCGAAGCGAGGTGATGGGAAAGGGAGGGAAGAAGGTGGCTACGGAAGATTTCAAGTTTTTGCCATGGTGCGAGGTGGGAGGCGGCAATCTTGTCGAGGTTAGGGATAAGGTCAGTTGGTGGTCGGAACCGCAATTTTCCTCCGATCGGTGTACCAAGATATGTTTCTTGGTCGTCTGGACCCAAGCACCGAATTAATTGATCACCAATTCGGCACTGGGCGTCAGACGGCTTGCCTTTGTCGAAGACCAGGCAAGCACACTTCCCGGCATTAAATTGCAGCCCCAAGGTGTTTGCGGTGAGGGTAAAAACGTTTAAAATGTTTTGGAGCTCGGAGGGAGAATTTGTAACCATGGCAATGTCGTCAGCATATGCCTTGGTTTTCACGAGCGAGCCAAAAATTAAAAATCCGGGGTTAATATTGGACTTTCCGGCCCTGACGAGGGGTTCGGAAGCCAGGTTAAAAATAGGGGAACTAAGAGCGTCACCCTGGTGAACACCTGCTGTCGAAAAAATGCGGATGGATTCTTTCCCAACGGCAAAATCCATCCGATTTCCGGAATATATGTCCACCAGGATGCGCCGGAGGTCCTCTGGTATTGGAAGTGATGTGAACAGCTCATTCAGAACGGCGTGAGGCACAGATCCAAACGCGTTGCACATGTCCAGCCATGCAATAGACATGTGCTTTCGTTTGGTCTTTGTCTCCTCGACAACCGTCTGTAAGAGCTGTGTATGTTCCTGAATACCATGGACCCCCGGGAGGAAACCCTTTTGCTCGGGAGATAACCAGCCAAGGTCTCAAGCGACTTGCGTTATTCTCTGGCTGATCACTCCCGAGAACAGTTTGTAGATGGAAGGAAGAAGGGATATTGGTCTAAAGTTGGAATAGTCGCTAGTGTCCCCTTTCTTGAAAATGGGGACAGTTCGCGATGTCTTCCAACAATTAGGAACCCCTAGCTTCCAAACCATTTTACAAACTGTTTCCAGCCTAATGCAGTTGGGGTCGATGGCTCTAAGATGACGGTATTCTAGGCCATCGAAGCTTAGCTTCAAGCTCTTGTTGGGTTGGCGCATGATTAAGGAAGTTCATCTGGTCCTCTGAAGGTTGGGACCAGTCGCAGGTGTCGTAGAGTTCCCTCGCACTTTGGCACTGCTGCGGAGATGGTCTCAATCGGTTGTAAGTCCTCTTGAGATATTCCTTCGCAGCTTGTACAGTACCATCGTAGGAGGGTGAACGGTCTTCGAGCACCTCTCGAACGAGCCGTTCGAGAGGTCTCTTGGCTATCTTGGGTATATGTTGAAGAGCCGCTGAATCTTCCTCGCCTCGTACGCCTTTTGCTTGTTATGTAACCGGGCCTTCTTCATCTGCCGGTTTTGGTTTCTTTTTCTTTTGTTAGGGTTTGAAAAAAAAATACAAACGGCTCTTTAAAAAATAAAGGTCGCTTTAAGCATTTTTTTTCAAATTTTGGAATGAAAGCCTAACCACTATACCACCATCGCTTGTTATTAATGTAAGAGACTCGTATGAAAAATCTACTCCGGAAGTACATCTTCCAAGAGAAAAACCTGTCAGGAGTGGGATTTGAACCCACGCCTTCATTGAAGACCAGAATTCTGATGCTTCTCTTGGAGAAGTAAGGTTTTTATCCTTGAGTCTGGCGCCTTAGACCGCTCGGCCATCCTGACTTATTTATATTACTTGTACCATAAGGAATAATTACGCTGTTCATCAACAAACTCAATAAAGCGCTTAACTTTTAATTAATAACGCTTTCCGACAGCAAAGCTTTTGCTTCAGCTATCAGAAGAAGGAGAAGAAGTAGAAGAAGAAGAAGAAGAAGATGACTGCGGTGGCGGTGGCGGCGGCTTCTACCGTCACACCGGGAACCAGACAATAGAAATTCAACAACATCTGGTCTCTTAAATGTCCGAGCATGGCTTTGTAAAGCAAAGCATGGGTTGTTGAAAAAGTAAAGGGTTAGTTTCAACTAAGCGTTTATTGTAAAAATTATTGATGCCAATCCCATATTGTCTAGTGGTTAGTTTTTATGGAGAGGTTTCCGGAAGGGAAAAATAAGATAAAGATAAAGAAAATAAGTGTTTATCGTAAAAATTATTAACGCTAATCCCATATTGTCTAGTGGTTAGGATACCTGGCTCTCACCCAGGAGGCCCGGGTTCAATTCCCGGTATGGGAATAAACATAAAAAATTTGCCATGTATAGACCTCCTGCACCTTGCGGATAGCAGGATTCTTGTAGTCCGACAACGTTGTCGGCAGCCATTTTAAGAAAACTCCACCCTTTTAGTACACAGGCTCTTATGGAAGTATTTTTTCAAAGTGATTTTTGTCTTAACTGGATTACAATTTCGACCAAAGAAAAATAGTGAAAAATACTACATAATTCAGGTAATCCGTAGAATGTAAGTTTTCCACTATTGAAGTAGTGGAAGTCATATTAATTAAATGTTTTGTACAGGGCATCCCCTAACATGTCAAAGTTCTATAAGAAGTGTGTTGTCAAAGGGTGTCCTAACAATGGAATAGGAGATAAGTCCGTTGGCGTACGGTTCTTTGGTATTCCTGTCTCTCCAGACAACAGATACCCATCGGACTCAATAATTATTCAGCAAAGAAGAGAACTCTGGTTAGCTAGGTTAAACATCAATGATGCTAACATCAAAACAAAACACTTGGTGTGTAATCTTCATTTTTCATCTGGTAAGCTCCAAATATTGTACTTAACTCATAACCATTTATAAGCTTATTTGACTGTCATAGGAAAACTAAGCTACTATTTACAGAAAAGTCACCCAGATTGGGCTCCTTCAGTATCACTGAACAAAGCTATCACAGATAGCACTCGTTTACAAAGAAGAGTGTTGTATACCTACAACAGAGGTATACATTACAAGTTCATAGACATTTCATATATTTATTATTGTATTGTTGTTGCAGAGGCTATGTTTATGAACACTTTAGCAAACTATACCCAACCCAAGGAGGAAGATAATAGCAACATTACGATACACAGTCCTCATCCCTTTGAAGTTAATGAAAATCTGAATTCAAGTGAAGTTCTACTTGCTGAAGAACTTCAAGATTCTCCAATGGACCTGTCAACATCGAAACCGTGCCACAGCCTGGTCGACGAAGAACCGTCATCAAGTAAACACTCACCACAATTGGTGAGTGAGTTGCAAAAAGAAATCGAAAACTTAACAGCACAACTTGAAAAAATGAATGCAGAGTACGTCTCACTGAAGAAAGAATTTGCTATGTATTGTAACAGACCAATAACATCTAATTTTTTTAGCAAATGTCAAAATAGTGACAGGTGGATGCGAGTTTATACGAGCCTGTCAACTGCTAAGTCATTTGAAATACTTTTTAAAGCGATTCAGTCTGGAATTCCAGAAAACAATAATTTTAAGCTGTGTAAACGACAACAGCTTTTCTTGACACTTGTTAAATTAAGTCATAACCCAGCAGACATTGATTTGGCTTTTCGTTTTGATATAAGCGAATGGACTGTCTCTCGGTACTTTCATTCTTGGGTAGACTGTATTTATTACAAACTTAAGACACATGTACTTATTTGGCCCCTTCTTTCTCAACTGCAGGTAGCAATGCCTATGTGTTTCCGTCGTCATTATCCAAACACTGTATCTATCATGGATTGTTTTGAAACACAAATTCAAATTCCCAATGACAGGAATGATCAGGCTGCTACCTACTCTACCTATAAAAGTAGGAATACTGTTAAATATCTGATTTCTGCCACTCCTAATGGAACTATAAATTTCATTTCTAAAGGGTATGCTGGCCGAAAATCGGACCAGTTCATTGTAAGGCACAGTGGCTACATAGATAATTTAAAAGCAGGTGATGAGGTTCTTGCTGATAAGGGTTTTGAGGTAGCGGAAGAAATTGGATTAAGAGGAGCCAAACTAATCACTCCTGCTTTTAAGAGAGCTGCACAACTAACTCAATTAGAAACTGAAATATCTCGCCAAGTTTCAAATGTGCGAATACACATAGAACGAGAAATAGGATGTATGCGCATGAAGTTCGACATTATGCGTGGCCCAGTTATAATGTCCAATTTGAATACTTTTCAGGATAATGTGTGTTTCTATGACAAAATTGTTGCTGTCTGTTGTATTCTTTCAAATTTGAATCCTAGTATTATTCCATTTGAGTGATTGATATTTGTTCTGGATTACAACTTTGGATTTGATTACAAACGATACATTTTGAAATTAATTAACTGACTTCAATGGTTTTCTGACTTTAACAACTTTCTTTCTTTGCTGCTTACAATCATCACATGTCCAATTTTCTCCAAATCGTTTTTTCCCTAATGTCAATAAACAAGATATGTGATAAGTTTTAACACGACATGAAGGAGAACAACAAACAACCATGGTTTCATTAGCTCTGTGAACATTACAAAAACAAGGACCATAAAACGTTGAGCAGCTAGAGGATTGCGTAATAAAAGGTAAGGGATTCTTATCACTGATATGAATGCTATGGTTAGATGATATCACATTTGAACTATCCACGGAGGAAATGTTCGTATCCAAGTTCATTAACACATTGCGGTTTGCATCGTTGTTGACACTTTGTTCTTCATTTTGAATATTAATACTGGTAGAAGGTAACTGCAGTTCATTCGCAACATTAACTTGTTTTCCGTATCGTGTTTCTGTGTAAAATTTGCCAATCAATTCTGGCAATATTACTGTCTTAGCAAAGTCCTTACAATTTGGAATAGTTTCACGTTGAAAATTTGTATCATAGTTAACAGTTAAGAAGACCATATCTACTTTGGTGTAAACAATGAAGAAACATACATCAACTTGACACACCATCATTTGAAACTGTATCTGACTATAATATTGTAACGCACAGCTGACGTAGGGTTATGCAACCTATAGAATTTATCTCATGGTTAACTCCCGAGAGTTAGATAAAACTGATGATTATTAAATGTCACAGGAAGGTTATCACCCAATTACTTAAATTCCTAGAACAGGAGAAAACGTCCATCGATGGTATAAAAGAAGACCACTCGGCTGGATCTGGGTTCCTTCCGTCTTAGTTATTCATATGTGTCAAACTTGTTTAAACCTTGTTTCCCTTATTCTTAGTTTACTCTGTAGTCAATTCTCTTTGATTTCCAAATAAACGGCTCTGACGTCGATTGCCCGTTACATGGTGGAGATGCAGGGTAGGCCTTTTTGGTAAAGCAAGGTAAGACCAAGTTATCTGTGAATCTAGCGTAAAGAAAGAGACTCGGAGGCAGGTACTGTTGAGAGGTCCTTGGAAAGTGTGACCAGCTGGTATAACTACCTTAAATTGCTTGGGCATAGGACCACAGGCTTGACCAAGTTTCTTATCTATTTTTTTGAGATTCACGAATAAGTGGTCTTTTGCTTCTCCTTGTTAATTAGAGCCTACCGTAGGGCCCGTAAAAATTTTGGAAATTGTTAGAGATAGATGAATCCTAGTGAAACTAGGCAAAGTAAGCGAATTAAGGGATTAGAAGCGTCACCCGTCAGTGAACTGAAGGGACGCGGTAAGAATAGTGAAACAGGAGCGAGACCGAAGGAGTCAACGAAAAAAGGCGTCGAGAAGGAGAGTAGAACGGCTGAAGACATCGGCCATTCCGTCCAAGGTTCTGGACCGGAATCTTTGAACCCGATCGGAAGCTCAAGTACAAAATCAACACCACGGTGCGGATTTCAAAAATTTCTGCTTCAAAAGAAAGTAAGGGACAGTGGTTTTGGGGAAGAGTCGATTGTCGAAGAAGACGAATCGTATGAGGAAGTGACGGTAGAAAGACGTACTTCCATCTATCCACCTGAACAAGACAGGTTCGAATCATTCGAAGAAGGGATAGAAGAAGCCCCAACAGTCTCATCTAGTGAGTCATCGGTTGCAGAATCAGGAGACGAAGGTGAAAATTCTGAAGTTTCACGAGAACCATCTCCCGAAGCCATGGCTCAACGACAGCTTATTCCGAAATTGAAATACAGAGAGCCGCCGATCTTCTGCGGGAAGAAAAATGAAGACGCTACAGATTGGTTGGAGCGTTACGAAAGTGTTGCAGCGCACAACCGGTGGGGGGACGATGAGAAGCGAGAAAACTTCGGAATGTCCCTAGAAGGAACTGCTAGAAAATGGTTCCTCTCGGCTGGGAACTTTACCCAATGGGAGGATACGCCAGCAGTTGTCGCAGCGGCAGGAGTCCAAGCTGCTCCCGCTGTGGTAGGCTTGCGAACGAAATTTCTTAGGGAATTTCAACCGCAGCACTACACCCGTTATCAAGAAGCAAAACTTCGACAGCGTAAGCAAGGAATCGATGAACCAGGGGAAGACTATTTCTATGACATCATCGATTTATGCCGCAAAGTAGATCCAAGAATGACAGAAGAGGCGAAAGTAGATTACCTATTCAAAGGATTGAAACCTACTTTGTTGGAAAAAATGTGGGTCGTCAACCCGGCGACGACTCAAGAATTTTTGGCAGCGCTAAAGCTTCATACTGAAGCTTTGGAAGTTGCTGCTCGACCAGATTGGGTAGTGAGCATGCTTGGCCCTGATGGGAGAAGACCACCACCCAGAGAAGAAAGAAAAGATGATCTTCGAGATCTGGTATTAGAACTGAAGGCAGAAATAGAAGAGATGAGACGAACTTCTAAGCCTAACAAGCCTTGGGCTGGAAAGGATAGGCCTAAGCCATCGCGCACGACAGATGGAAAACCGATTTGCCATCGTTGTGGAAAGGCACGACACATCGCACGCGTTTGTCGAACCGATCTAAAGCAAGAGAGTAAAAAGCCAGATTTTCCTAAAGGAGACGAGAGAAGACCAGCCAAAAGAGACGAAAGAAAATTTCCACGAAATGAACAACAAGACGAACCAGCATCGGTCGGAATAGTGTCGACAGATGAAGAGAAAGATAAAGAATCTACCATACTCATTATCCAACCGGCCAAGCTGATTACTGAAGAAGTTGTTTGTCAAGGGATGGAGCTTAAAGCTGTCATCGATACAGGAGCTGTAGTATCTGTAGTATCACCAAGCCTGCGAGAGAAGTTACAAGCAAAATGGGTTTCCTGCAAAGTACCCTCTGTTGTGACAGCCAGTGGACAAAAGGTACTTCCAATGGGAGCAATCGAGATAGAAGTGGAACATCGGGGCATGAAGGCCAAAGGAAAAGTGATTGTCCTTGCCATGAAAAACATTGAATTACTGCTAGGAAATGACTTCCTGAAACAATTCAACAGATTGGAGATAAATTACGATGGTAATGGACCAGACTTGATGTTGGGAAGAATGCCCATCAACATCATCGAAGAAGTGACGTCCACACAAAAGCTGATTACAAAAACTGGAAAAATGTTACCTCCACGAACAATTGTGTCAGTGGAAATTGAACCGGCTAGTTTGCAAGAAAGCACCGGAATGATAGAACCATCAGAACATCTAGCTAGAGTGAAGGGTGTAACGTCAGGAAAAGTTTTGGTGTCAACCGTACAACCGTTGGGACAGGTGCTGATGGTTAACTTAAACAACCATCAGACTTATATTCAAGAAGGGACCGTACTAGGACAAATAGAGCCTATAGACTCACCGATCGTAGCTGTGGACGAACGGGAGCAGACAGAAAAGACCGAAGAGCACCACGAAAAAGTTGATGCAATCCTTGTACTGAAGGAAGAAAACATTACGCAAAGAGAAATGGAGCTGATTCCACGTTAAGCTTTTCGAGCACAAATAGCAGAGAACTTCCCACAACAAGAAACAGAAGAATTAGTAGATGTCCTACTAGAGTTCAGTTCCTGTTTTGCGCTGAAAAATAGCGGACTTGGGATGTGTAAGGTAGCCGAACACGAGATTCACACTGGAATGTCAGCACCGGTACATCAAGTTCCTTATAAAAGCGCATGGAAGGAAAGGTCCATCATACAAAAACAAGTAGAAGAAATGCTGGAGAAACAAGTGATCGAACCATCCAACAGCCCTTGGGCAGCGCCAGTGGTTCTGGTAAAGAAAAAGGACGGCAGCTGGAGATTTTGTGTCGACTACCGTCGTCTAAATGCTATTTCGGTAAAGGATGTATACCCATTACCAAGAATTGAAGAGACATTGTCCCGGTTGGGCAATGCCTGCATCTTCTCTACAATGGACCTGGAGAGTGGGTATTGGCAAGTACCCATGCATGAAGAACACAAAGCTAAAACGGCGTTCGTAACACCAGATGGCCTTTACCAGTTTCTAGTAATGCCGTTTGGATTGGCATCAGCCCCAGGCACCTTCCAGAGGATGATGGATCTAGTGTGGTCAGGTCTAAGGTGGACGATTTGCTTAGTCTACCTAGACGACATCATCATCTACGCGGGAAGTGCAAGCGAACATCTAGTACGCATTCGACAAGTGCTAACAGCACTGCATAACGCAGGACTAAAAATTAAACTAGTGAAGTGTCAGTTTGCCGCCCAAGAAGTGAAGGCTTTGGGCCATGTGATTAGCGGAGAAGGCATTCGCCCTGACCCGGAAAAACTAAAAGCTATAGAAAACTTCCCGTCACCAAGCTCGTTTCAGAAACCAGCTGAACAACTGAAGTGCGTTCGCAGTTTTATAGGATTGTGTTCCTATTACAGACGGTTTATTACTCAATTCGCTCACGTAGCTAAGCCCCTGACAGACATGTTCAAGAAGGGAGGAAGCTTCGTGTGGGAAGTGCAGCAAGAAGAAAGCTTCAAGACATTAAAGCAAGCGTTAGTGAAAGCCGCTACACTAGCTTATCCCGATTTCACAAAGCCTTTCGAAATTCACCCAGATGCGTGTGATTACGGTCTTGGGGCAGTGCTGCTACAAAGAGTAGACAACGTAGAAAGACCTCTGGCTTATGCAAGCCGCCTCTTGGCAAAAAGTGAAAATAACTATTCCATAACGGAAAAAGAATGCCTTGCGTTAGTCTGGGCAATGAAGAAGTTTCGAAGTTACATCTGGGGAATGGAAACCATCGTGGTAACCGATCACCACGCCCTGTGCTGGCTACTCAGCAAAAAGGATTTGGCAGGACGTTTAGCACGCTGGAGTCTTCAACTACAGGAGTTTCTCCTAAGAATCGTGCATCGCAACGGAAGATTGCACACAGACGCAGATGCGCTATCACGCTACCCCGTGAATGTCGTAACAAGTTCAGATGAGGGTTTAACATACATTCTGGCCGCGTTAAGCATCGACCAAGACACTAAGAAAGAATTCCAGCGCGCTCAACAAGAAGAATGGAGCGAAGCGTTTGCCGCCATCAAAAAAGGAAAAGTGTCGGGACGCTATCGAATCAAAGATGACTTGCTGTTCTATGAGAAGATCGTGGACGACGGACGTCTTTTAAAATTATGTGTACCACAGTCGTTTAAAGAGGAAATTATGCGTTCGTGCCATCATGACATTACCGCAGGTCACCTAGGATTAACGCGTACTTTAGCGAAAGTACGTGCTCGTTATCATTGGTGGGCAATGGCCGAAGACGTAAGTGAATTTGTGCGTAGTTGTCGAGAGTGCCAATCTCGCAAACCTGTGTATCAGCGACCCGCAGGATTTATGGAAGTAAAAAGAACTGAACGCCCGTTCGAGAGACTAGGATTGGATATCCTAGGCCCGTTCCCACTATCAAAGAAAGGGAACAAGCAAATTATCGTGGCAGTCGATTACGTAACAAAATGGGCCGAAACGAAATCACTTCCGACTGCTGACGCAAACGAAGTAGCGGATTTCCTAGTGAAAAGTATTTTGTTAAGACATGGAGCACCACGTCAATTAACAACAGATCAAGGCCGCTGTTTTACTGCAGAAGTGACACAAAAAGTGATACAGGCGCTCGAAACGAATCATCGTACCACGACAGCTTATCGTGCGCAAGCCAACGGACTAGTGGAACGTTTAAACCATACATTGGCAGACATGTTGTCAATGTACGTGAGTGCTGACCATCGTGATTGGGACGAGTCGTTACCATTTGTAACATTCGCCTACAACACAACCCGGCACGAAACTACGGGAAAAACTCCATTCTACTTGGTCTACGGAAGAGAAGCTGTACTTCCGATAGACGTTACGTTGAATGCAGACCCAAACCCAATACCACCTGAAAATCGTGATTCATCGGAATGGGCAATTCAACGTCTGCAACAGGCTCGACTAGAAGTACAAGCCAGAGCCGCCGCAGTACAACAAAAACAAAAAGAAATCTACGATGAAAATCGTAGAGAAGCAACCATGTACCTACCAAAAGAGGAGGTACTGGTCTACAAACCCATTAGAAAAGTGGGCAAGTCAGAGAAACTTCTACATCGTTGGTTTGGACCCTATACAGTGGTGAGGCAAACAACGCAAAGCAATTACGAGCTTCGATTAGGAAAATCACCAAAAACAGAAATTGTGCATGTCGAACGAATGAAACCATTCATTGACATGACTAGTGTTGCACAGTGTACCAAAAATCCAGTGCCTTCTGAAGATTTGCAAGAAAATCAAAATAAGGGGCCAGAAAAAGAAGCATCTGCCAATGCTCAAGATCAAGAACAATCAGAAGAAACAAATACAAGGCCCTCAGAGGAAAATGGTGCACAGTCAGAAACTGCAGAAACAAATACTGACGTACCAACCGTACCGCCAACAAGAGAAGGAAGACAAGAAACCGTGCAAATGGCAAGAGCAGAAAACGCAGGCATACGAAGATCTGCTCGCATAGCTCAAAGAAAAACAGTGATGTTGACCCTACCTTTGATGCTGCTGCTTTCCGTGATGTCAGGACCAACAACTTCCAAAGAGATACTCGCCTATCAAGGCGTTATCTTCAAATCTGAAGGAGAGATAGCCTTTTCAGACTCTGAATGGGTAGTCGTCACCGACTTCACATTCAATCCTTTAGAAACCGTCATTAAAACTCTACATGATGTATTGGGAAGAAAGGTCAACACTCTAAACTTCAGATACGAAGGTCCAAACGACGGGTTTAAAAAACGGATAAAAGAAGAAGTCGAGGAACGAGCACGAGCAGAATTAAAAAACCTGAAAAAGAGTCAAGAAAGACTTAGAGAACTAAAACAAGCAGTAAATATAGGCAGTACCCGTAAGAAAAGAGGCCTAATCGATGGAGGAGGAAAAGTTCTCAATTGGCTCTTTGGGGTGTCAACTGAAGAAGATCTAGAACACGTCAACAATCATGTTGAAAAGTTATCAACAGAAACCACTTCAATCGCTCACGCATTGGAAGTGCACGCGTCACTAATCAACGAGACGCTTTGGGAAACAAAATCAACGTCAAACGCCGTTGAAGAACTGCAAAACGCTTTTGAAAAACTAGAACGTGAGGCGTGGAAAACAGATCACAAAATTGATGGAATTACCCAAGAAGTTGAAAAACATGAAATAGCCAGAGCAGCCATTGAAAACACCTTTCGTGAAATCAAGTCAGCCTTGGCATGGCTGGACGAATCGATTGAAGATTTTGCCGTCGGCCTAACAACAATGGCAATGGAAAGACTTCCAGCACTACTTTTCCCACCTATGCAAATCCAAGCAGTGTTAAAAGAAATAAAAGCAATTTTGCCATCTGGATGGTCATTGAGCCCTTCTATTCAAATGGGAGACACCTGGCAAGTCTATAAAGACGCAAAAGTAGCTGTGGCAGCAATTGAAGGCAATTTAAGAATTTTCATTCACTTACCTGTGTTCGAGTTCCCATTTGGATTCACTCTATACGAGGTAATAAGCTTGCCAAGACCAACGAAAAACGCCACCCAAGGGGCACAGTTTCATCCGTTACCGGCATTCTTAGCTGTGGCAAACGATAGACAAGCGTTTACCGAATTGTCAACACACGAAGCACATCGCTGCATGATGACAACCACATCGATTTGCCCTATCAGCAAAGCAATAAACAAAAGGCATAGGGAGCCAAGCTGCGCAATGGCATTGTTTCTAAAAGATGAGAAAAGAAGCCGCGTACAATGTTCAACGAAATTATCTCCATGGACCGGACAACAAACTGTATACCTGGGACACCGAAGATGGGGATACACCTCAGCACAAGAAATGACAATCACCATAACTTGTCCAAACAACAGAGGAAAAACTAACACAGTGATTAAACGTGAACCTTTTGACGTGTTTGAAGTTCCAACAACATGTACGGCGTACACAGAAGATTGGATTTTTCAAGCAAGCTTCAAGAAGAACGTTAAATATTCGTTGAACAACGTTACACTACCGCCGCTATCCGAATTGGAAAATGCAGACCTCATTCCACAAGAGTATGAAACGCGGAATATGGAAACGGCAGAGCCAGAAATGAGAAAATGGAAAAATAGGCCTCAGGCAACAAGCAAGGCCTCAATACAAAGCCGCGTTACTCTTATGGGGGAACATTTACGGATAATAGAAGAAGAAGAAAAACAAAGAAAGAACACCGAACGTACAATCAACGTCCGGTATCCCTTCGAAATTATCGCTGCTATAGCCACACTGTTTCTCAGCCTGGCAATAGCACTATTTCTTAGCAGACGTCAAAACAAAGTTGTTCTGTCAAATCTGACTAAACGAGTGAATGAACTCGAAAGTCGACTGAAAAAACACGAAGAGGAAGTTGAAGAGCAGCTGTAAAATGTTCTTCATACGTCAGCAAATCTTTTTTTCTCTTCTTCCCTCTTCTTGCTTCTTAAACTTTATATTCCGATTCTCATTTTGAATGTTCTTATAGTATAGGCATAGGAAAATTAAAAGAAAAATATTTCTTTTGATATAGAATTGAATTCTACTGTTAAAATGTTCTTTTTGAAAAATTTTTAGACTAAATGTTCCAAATGTTATCAGTAGAAATAGGAAATTCCCTAAAATAACCCCAATATGAATGTTTCTTTCAAATAACTAGAAAATAACATAGTTATTTTGAGCTGTGCTAAAATTGTATTGCAATCGGGACGAGTTGCAGTCTGAGAGGGGGGATGTAACGCACAGCTGACGTAGGGTTATGCAACCTATAGAATTTATCTCATGGTTAACTCCCGAGAGTTAGATAAAACTGATGATTATTAAATGTCACAGGAAGGTTATCACCCAATTACTTAAATTCCTAGAACAGGAGAAAACGTCCATCGATGGTATAAAAGAAGACCACTCGGCTGGATCTGGGTTCCTTCCGTCTTAGTTATTCATATGTGTCAAACTTGTTTAAACCTTGTTTCCCTTATTCTTAGTTTACTCTGTAGTCAATTCTCTTTGATTTCCAAATAAACGGCTCTGACGTCGATTGCCCGTTACAATATGAAGGATTCTTCTTTAAAGCTAGTTCATCAGATTCCGTGACGTAGAGGCAGAATTCCTTATCGTTTCTTGCTGCAGTTAATATTTTCTCGTTGGCGTGCTTGAAAGGGCATTTTACTTCCACAACTGCCCTTCCGTGGCATGGCCAGTTGAATATGGCGTCCGGTGATGCTGCCAAAAACGGATGCAATTGATAAATAGTAAGTCCGGCTTCATCAATTGAAAACCCCGTGTGCAAACTTTCTGATTTCAGTTTTTTCCCCCAAACCTTCAACGCCTTTTTTTCATTATCTTTTCCCCACCTAGGTGATACAAATGATCAGAATACGTACGACAATAAAAGAATAAGAAAATATAAAGTACTTTGTTGCTGGTGTGCTGAATGAGTTAATGTTTGGATAACAGATCTTGAGCACAACCGATTTGGATGGATTGTCTATGCTTGTTGTAATAACGGATTTCACGACGCTAGCAGTAATCCTTCCAAGACGAAATGAATTCCATAACTCACTCTTGGATTGAGCACGGGTTAACATTTCGATAGCCTCAGCTTGTTGATTTGAAACACAATATTTACTGAAAAGGTCTTAAGACTCCTTAAGTAAAACACTAAGAGGTTTTCCTCGTAAGTGACTTGTGAAAATTTTGGAGAGCGGATTTGGTAGAGTAACTTTCAATTGCAAAGGGATGAAGTTTTTGCTGTAGTCCGGAAACCGGAAGTACTGTAAGAAGTGCAGATTGAATACCAGAATTCATATATTCTTCCATCATCACATTAAATGCATCCGTTGAGATCGGTGATGTATCTACTCTTAGTTTCTTACTTTTGTTCTTTTGTGTATTCTTCAATTGAGAAACAGTTTCTACCATATTCTGTAATAAAACAAATTGAATGGTTGTTATGAAATTTACGAAGCTTAAAAAACACATTAAACACATACTGGTCTAGAAGTCTTCTTCATCCATTGCATTGGTTTTTCCGTGACAGATAACTCTCTCTTATGTGCATTGATCAATTCAACTGCAAATAACACAGCACCAACGTGGCTACAGCATTCACTAAGGCTATAAGACAAAATATACAGTCAATAACGAATGAACATATAAACTAAAAAATAGGTACACACTAACCCTCCTATACAGTCGCAATGTCCTGTTATTACACTGCCTGCTTGGTTCAAAGCAACCCACGGTCTAAGTGGTGGTAGACTAAAAGCCATGGAATGATGAACTTTTGCAGTACAAATTACATTTAAGTTGCTCAATTTTAAACATTTCAAATCAAAAAATAATCCTTCTCCAGTGATTATTTTATAAGATTGACAACTTTTGTAATTCTTCATTTCGCTATCAGTGTAGAGACTCTTTCCATATACTAGATAGTTCCATAGGTCACCTCTTTCAACTGGTGGAATGACATTATCTATATCCGGTACAGAAGACCAGAATGTGTTGGATATTGTGTATGGACAATCACAAACAATTTCAGCCAACTTAGAAAGATAGCGTTCTTTTGCCTCGGTTGGCAAACTATCAGAATAGTTGGAGAGGTCGAATAATTGGATTACAGCATTTTCCACAAATTCCTCCTCGAACATGACAATCTAAATAATTTGGAAAAATCAATTACCAAGTGTTTCAGTGGGAAAATGTTAAAAATTACAAGTAAACTATACATTTGTGGGTCCTATATATATAAACAATGCCCATATGCATTGCACAAAACATTTAATTAATATGACTTCCACTACTTCAATAGTGGAAAACTTACATTCTACGGATTACCTGAATTACGTAGTATTTTTCACTATTTTTCTTTGGTCGAAATTGTAATCCAGTTAAGACAAAAATCACTTTGAAAAAATACTTCCATAAGAGCCTGTGTACTAAAAGGGTGGAGTTTTCTTAAGATGGCTGCCGACAGCGTTGTCGGACTACAAGAATCCTGCTATCCGCAAGGTGCAGGAGGTCTATTGGGAACACATTAATTGCATATATCACATTCATCTCCATTAATACTTCATGTTTCTGACCTGGCTTACCTAGCCTAGGAATCAGACATTTTCCTTGTAGTTTTTTCCATACTTAATTCATTCTTGCTCATGACTGTAATTTTAGACAACAGGTGGCGGACTTCACTCCTAAAATATTCATGATTTTCCAAATTTGATAAATAATTTGTCGCGATGACCGAGAATCGAAATCGGGTCGATTATTTGGAAGGCAACCATGCTAACCACTATACCCCCATCGCTCGTTATTATTGTAAGAGACTCGTATGAAAAATCTACTCCGGAAGTACGCCTTCAAGAGAAAAACCTGTAAGGAGTGGGATTTGAACCCACGCCTTCATTGAAGACCAGAATTCTGATGCTTCTCTTGTAGAAGTAAGGTTTATATCCTTGAGTCTGGCGCCTTAGACCGCTCGGCCATCCTGACTTATTTATATTATTTGTATTATAAGGAATAATTACGCTGTTCATCAACAAACTCAAAAAAGCGCTTGACTTTTAATTGCATGAAAATTCGCTCACCTAAAACCTTGTGTTGACCCGTTTATTAGCTGTCTTTCAAAGTGAGTTTTCTTCTGGCCCCCTACCGGTCTTACCCCACAGACCTTTTTCAGCTGTCCTTCGAAGCGGTCATGTCGTCGAGTAGTGCCAGATCGGGTTCAGGTTCGAATGCAAGTTCAGATAATAGAAGTGGGCGTAACCGACATGACCGTCGAGGAGAGGAAGAGAGAGATAGGAGAGATCGAGAGGAGAGAGAAAGAATGGATCGAGAGGACAGAGAAGAGAGAGAGAGAACCTTAAGAGAAGAGGAAGAGAGAGCTAATCGAGAAAGGTAAGTGGAGGAGCGTGAACGTCGCCGGGAAAGAGAAGAACGTGAAAGGGAATCACGCAGCCGTTCAAGAGACCGTCCACCACGGGACGGTCCTCCGGGCATGGACGCAGCCCCAGGTGTGGCCCCAATTGCTCCAGTCCCGTTCAGCGGAAAATTCACCCTGGACCGCGAGATGGGCAGAGACTTAAGATCCTGGATGACTGCAAAATTGAAGCCGGCGGAGGGTAAGCAGTTAAGAGAGAAGTATGTGCCAAGCTTCAGATCGGATTCCTTTGAGCTGGTATGCCCGCAGCTGGACAGCTCTATGGCGAGAAGACTGTAGGATTTGAAGAGTGTGGAGGCGACAAAAGCGGAGTCCATCGAGAAGAGTTTATTGGCAGAGCAATAGAAGATTTTGGACATCGTCCGGCCGCTGTTATTCGTATGGGAGAATTTATCGAAAGATCCAGCCTTAAAAGACTCTCCTTTATCCGAAGCCACTGGGACGGCCTTGCAGCTCTGGGGCAATTCATTCTTCAACCTGACGGCGAGGAGACGGGAGAACATTTTGAAGACTACAGACCCCAAATTCGTGTCTTTGCTGAACGAGCCTCATCGTTTCTGCAAGAAAGAGACCGGGTCTCTCTTTGGTAGGAGCTTTTTGAGAAGGATGGTGCGTGATGCAGACGACGACCGGAAGCTGAGAAATATTGGAAGAGCCGGCAGCCCTCATCAAAAACCCTACACGCGTGATAGCAGCAACTTCCGGAGTGGCAGGGAGCATGGACGTTACAACGGGCGTTTCCAGCCCTACAGAGGTTCGAACGAGTTCAACAAGAGCGGTTGTTTCAACCAACAGTCAAGGGGAGGAAGGTATGAACATTTTTCGATCCCTTTAGTTATGGATTCCACCGGTGACATTCATCATCTGGGTGGTAGAGTTAAGCGTTTTTCCGAGTTTTGGCCGACTTTGACTCAAGATCGGTGGGTCTTGGAGGCAGTCTCATTAGAAGTGCGTTGGCCTCTCTAAAAACGGGATGCGTTTTTAGAGAGGCCAACGGTCGCCTTTTATTTAGACAACATGCGTATGAGTGAGAAAGTGATGGCAATTTGTGACGAGGAAATTAAAGCATTATTCGAGAAAGAAGCGATTAAAGAGGTGGCTGGCCCAGAGCAGAGATTTGTGAGCGGGTTATTTGTGATACCCAAGAGTTCGGGCGGCTATCGGCCGATTATTAATTTAAAACGGCTTAATCGGTTGGTGGAGCCGAAGCATTTCAAAATGGAAGGTATTGGGGTTTTGAAAGATCTAGTGAGGGAGGGCGACCATTTTTGCAAGATCGACTTGAAGGACGCGTATTTGACTATCCCACTCCACCCAGACGACCAAGAATTTCTTCAGTTCAGGTGGAGGGGGAAGGGTTATCAATTTTTATCTTTATGCTTTGGCCCTGCGTCGGCTCCATGGGCGTCAAAATTTTGAAGCCGGTGGTCGCCTTTTCGCGTAGACAGGGGATTAGGCTGATAATTTACCTGGACGACATCCTTATTCTGAACCAGTCCAAGGAAGGGGTAGAAAAAGATTTTGCTACGACAGTGCGGATTTTGGAAGTTTGTGGGTTCTTAATAAATACGGAAAAATCGATAGGAGAAGGGGCGAAGTGTATCGAATATCTGGGCCTCCTAATCAATTCAGAGAAACTTTCCTTGTCACTTCTTCCGAAGAAGATAAGTGAGATTGTTCTGCTTTGCGAGAAAGCCCTGAATACAGAAACAATATCGTTGCGGGATATTGCAAAAATCTTGGGTAATTTTGCGTGGGCTGTGCAGGCTATTCCATTTGCTCAAGCTCACTTTAGAGTAATTCAGCAACTGTACATCGAGCATGCAGACCGGTTGGGTGAGAACCTCCAGTCCAAAGTCATTTTGAGCGTGGGAGCCCGTCAAGATTTGAGTTGGTGGAAAGACAATTTGGCCATGGTAAACGGGAAAGCTATTTCGGCGAGCATTCCCGATTTGATCGTCTACTCCGATGCCTCGCTCTCAGGTTGGGGCGCAGCGCTGAACGGGGCGTCGGCGAGTGGCCCGTGGACTAGTGAAGACAAGAGTCGACATATTAACGAGCTAGAGTTATTAGCGGCACTGTGGGCGCTGAAGTCCTTTACGGCAGGAGCTTCCAACATTGCGGTTCAATTAATGTTGGATAATCGTACGGCTGTCGCTTATGTGAACAAGTCAGGAGGGACGCGCTCCAAAAATTTATGTTCGATTGTGGCGCGGATCGCAGAATGGTGCGAGGATCGCCTCTTAACGGTGTCGGCTGTATACCTTCCGGGTGCTCTTAATATTCTTGCAGACCGGTTGTCACGGATGCGCCCCGATTTGAGCGATTGGATGCTGGATCAGCCCGTCTTCCGTCAACTACAGACCATTTGGGACCCACAAGTGGACCTGTTTGCTGCGAATTGGAATCGACAGCTGGAGCTCTTCGCCAGCTGGCAGCACCAACCAGAGGCGATGGCCATGGATGCATTCAGCCTGAATTGGAGCCTCTTCTTGGGATATTCCTTCCCTCCATTTTCCTTGATTCTGCCTGAACAAGATAAGGAAGGATCGGGCAGAGATGGTTCTAATAGCCCCGATTTGGCCAGCGCAACCCTGGTACCCAGTTCTGATGAGTCTGGTGTGCGAGCCCCCTCGGATTTTACCAGCATTCGACGGGATCCTGTCGGATCCGTTGGGATGTCCGCATCCGCTAGTATCCAGTCGGACGTTGTCACTAGCCGCCTGGAGATTATCCGGGAACGATATTAGGCCCAGGGCCTTTCGAAAGGAGTGGTCGAGCTTATGTTGGGAGCAGATCGTGATACCACAGCAGCTGCATACCAGAGCGCCTGGAACGGTTGGCGTACTTGGTGTCTTCGCCAGAGTGAAGATCCCCTGTCTCCTGGTCTGAATAAGGTATTAGATTTCCTAGCGGGGTTATGTAACGAAGGAAAGGCCTACAGGTCGATAAACGTTTATCGCTCGATGTTGAGCTCGACTTTGAAGGCCATTGATGGCTTTGATGTAGGGAAGCACCCTATGGTGATGAAAGTCATGCAGGGTATTTATAATGTTAAACCCCCAGCTCCTAAGTACAATAATTTTTGGGACGTAAACAGGGACCCAAACCTCTGAAAAATATCTGTTTCTCTGACCATTCTGTTTCAGATACTTTGAAAACCGAAATGTCTGTTTTTGATTTCGGTTCTCACCTTAACACAAAGAGAATTGGCCGCTTCTTTTCGGATATCGTGGTTTCAGTAGAAGGATAGGAAGAGTGGCGTTTTTTTCATGAAAAGGGGGGGGTAGGGCCTACAACATGCCTGTAAAAAACAATAACAGAAGGCAGAGATAGGGGTAATACGGGCTTGCGGTATATAAGAAAAATAAGGGAGGTATAAGGCAAGATCGTTCCGATGAAGCCGTTTCTTACTCGAAATCGAACGTAGAATACAAACAACTGAAGCCCTCTGAATTCAAATTGACCTTCGAATCGAACATGTATTGATAGATTATTTTTCAAATTTCTCATTGCATCGAATCAAAAGAATGTCCTCTAATATTGAAGGAGTCAAATTATTCCGATAAGCAGAAAGAACAAACTTGAGGCTAGAGAAACATCTTTCTACACTGACTTGAGTAACAGGTACCCCATGAACAATTTCGGCTAGAATAAATAATTCTGGCATGTCAGTTCGTGCATTATACTACCACTCCAGTAAATTTTCAGTCGAATTTATTCGCGGATGACCCTCAAAGTTTTCCAGAAGGTGGTCGATTCGTTTGTTTTCAATGGTGAATGCCGGAGAAACCATAAAATTTTCACGTTCCCGCATGGCTGATTCAAACTTATCAAGAGGCCCAATGAAAGACTCAGCGTGTCCGTGTGGGAAAGAGTTATTGTTAGAGTTTCTGTCTAACCTCATTTGATGGACAGCTTGCCACAGATTGACCAAATAAGCTTTGGCTTTTACCCTCTCATCAGTAGACAGAATTACCTAACAAACAAAACATGTTAATCTTAGTTATACAAAGCGAAGCTATTTTATTTTACAACTAACCTTAATTCTAGGATCTAGATATATTGCTGATCGGAAAATATCATTATCCATCAACAAATTTTCCCGTGTTTGAAGGGCCACGGAAAAAGCTTTCGCAAATACTGTGTCGATTTCTTCTACGTCCATTTTACACGACGTCCACAATTTGTAAAAATCTCCTATGGTCAGCTGTTGCATTTGCAACCTGACTGATGCTTTTCGGGCCGGCTCGAGAACGGAGCATATCTCCTGAATGCCAACCCATTGAATCTCACTGATCTTTAAATCTGCATGAGAATTTTCTATTTCAGTAATGAATTCCCGAAGCTCAAGAAGACGAGCTAGCATCGCAAGTGTCGAGTTCCACCTGTCGTTATCAAATAATAGTTAAAAAAAGGGACATACGACGGTTATTTATATCTCACCTGGTTTTCCCATCAAGTATTGGTTTTTTCAATTTACTACGCCGAATCGAAACCATAAACACCTGATTTTTCAAAGCTTTCATCGCCGCACGGGCTTTTCCAATTAATCTGTCAACAGATTTCAATTTAAGCACGTCCAGCACTGCGAGTTGTAATGTGTGCGCTGCACACAGAAATCCGCGCACAACATCGCGAATGCTTTCCGAGAGTTCGTTAATAACAAGTTCTTCTTCTTCTTCGTCATTATTTCTGTTCAGTTCGTCAAAATCAATGTCTTCTTCTTCTTCGTCTCCATCCAAGAAAAGTTGCACAGATTTAATCATGTTGCTGCCGTTATCAGTTGTAAGGGAATATATCTGATTGGCAGAAATCCCGTAACTGAAGATGCATTCTAGCATCAATTCTTTTATATGTTCTCCTGTATGTCTCCCATACACTTCTATCATTCCAAGGGTTTTTAGAATTATTTTACCTTGTTCAGCATATTGGATGTTTATTCCAAGTATAGAACGATCAAGACGTGTGCAACAGTCAAATTTCACACATAAGAGTTTCCCAGCTACCTCTTTGGAAATAGAGGCGCGTCTATCAGATGCCACTTTAAGTATTTCTTGGCGAACGTTTTGACAATTAATCGCGGAATTAGGTTCAAGAGCTTTAATTATAGGGTCAATAATCATTTGAAAGCCACTATCTTCTATTAATGAAATAGGGCGCCCATTGACAGCCACGATATTTACGCACGCTGCCATCAGTTTTTCTTTACTCATCTCAATTGTAATTTTGTTTAATTTTAATTGAGGAGAGTCTTCATGGTCTTCATTATTTTTACGCTTTCTTGCGTTTTCTTTTAATTTCACTATCTCAGAAAAAATATCAGCATGAAAGGCCCTAATATGACTTTCTAAATTAGTAGCATGTTTCCCTTTCAAAACGCGCTTGCATTCCCCTATTTTGCACCTACTTGTATTTCCAGTTGCATCGTAATCGAAGTAATTGTGACAAGGGTTTTCGTTATTCCTCCCCATGCTTACACGACACGAAATAAGAAACACGAATAACGGTGAAAACTTGGAACACACACACACACACGAACAAGGTGACGCAATATAGACCTATCCTTAAAAAACAGCTGATAGTATTGTATGAAACAGAAAAAAAGGGGTAAAAAACGCCCCTCTTTCGGTGGTCTATTTGCATATTTTTCGATTTTCTGTTTGGGTTTTTCTTTGTGGCCAAAACAGGGGAGCGGGTTAAAATACCGGTATTTTTCTGTTGTTTTTTCATCGTTTCGAGACCCTGGACGTAAACGAGGTTTTAAAATTTTTGGATTGGCAGGCAAATTCAGAAACACCCTTTGCCAAGTTATCAAGTAAGACGGTAATGTTATTGGCCCTGACTTCCCTGTGCAGAGTGTCGGAACTGGCGTCAATATCACGTGACTCGATTGCATTTAGTTCCCAGGGAGTAAAATTGAGCCTAACGCGTCCCAGAAAGGCCCAGCGCCAGGCGGCCCTAAAGGTGTTCAACTTGAAAAGGCTGGACCCCCCCACTTTTACTTGCCCGGTGGTCTGTCTGGAGGCTTACGTCAAAGCGTCGGATGTATTTAGGAAGAACGACCAGAGTCTTTTATTCCTAGCCACCAGGTCCCCCTTCAGATCAGTGGGAGCGTCAACTATTGGTCGATGGATTAAGACCTTGTTGGCGGAAGCCGGAGTAGATACTTCTGTGTATTCAGCGCATTCGACGAAAGGAGCTTCGGCATCCAGAGCGGCCAGTGCTGGAGTATCAGTCGAAAATATCCTTCGGAGCGGAGGTTGGGCATCGGAATCAGTTTTAGTTAGACACTACAGACGCGAGGTCGATTCAGGGAGAGAGTTTGCGACCGCAGTGTTGCAAACAGCTTGAGTTATTGAGTATGCTTTAAAGTCACAAGGTTTTAGGGGAGCGAATTTTCATACAATTGGAAAATTGCTCGAAGTCGCGTAGCGACTGAAGAGCAGTTGAGATTGTATGGAAAGTTAAAGCGAAACCTTAAACCTTGGTAAAAAATATCCCACCCTCCAGTCCCAAAATTAATTCTCTGGTGTATTTTTATTTTCAGAGGACGAGGCGGATCCTTCGTGAACGGCGGTCGCCGAGGTTCATAGGATTCCTCGCGTTTTTCGTCTGGGTTTTAATGTGGCTCAATTTTTTTGTTGTTATGTTATGCTTCTAAAGGTCTGAGGGGTAAGACCGGTAGGGGGCCAGAAGAAAACTCACTTTGAAAGACAGCTAATAAACGGGTCAACACAAGGTTTAAGGTTTCGCTTTAACTTTCCATACAATCTCAACTGCTCTTCAGTCGCTACGCGACTTCGAGCAATTTTCCAATTAATAACGCTTTCCGACAGCAAAGCTTTTGCTTCAGCTATCAGAAGAAGGAGAAGAAGTAGAAGAAGGGGTCATGTAGAGTCTCACAGTTCAAGAAGGCAGGACCCCAGAGACTGACAAAATCGTCGTCTCTTTGGCTCTGCTCTTCTGAGCTGTGGTGACTTCGTCCTCGATTGTTGTGCTGACTGGGGACAAAGGATAAGGTCTCGGGGTTAGGTGAAGGGTCTAAAATCTCTTTTGATAAAATTGTGGGGCTAGTATTTTCTTGTGGGGGGAGTTCATAAAGCCAACTAAAATTTTGTGTATTAAAAGAGGAGGCGAACTCCCTCCCAAGATCTAAAATCGGGCTAGCGGTAAAATTTGCTGGAGATAGGAATTTACCAGGGGATTCCTCGATCGTTGGGATTTCCACCACGGATAGCTCATCACGCTCGTCTTCTGTTGCAGTAACATCCTCTAGAGAGATCACTGCAGCAGAAGAGTCACGGTTGGAGCCAACCATACTGGATATCCCAGCAAATCGGATGGAGGGTAACCGATTGGAATGTAACATTTGGTAATGTCGTTTTAGTGTAGGGCCATCTCCAGCAAATCCACACACTCCGCATTCCCAATATTTAACTAGTCGGAGTGTGTGGGCTGTCTCTAGGTGTCTGTGGATACTACCCATGGCTCTGGTGTTAGTTGCCAAGGTAGTCCACTCACACCTTCGCTGGGTTTCCCAGGGTATTTTAAAATTATTTTGTCCCCTTCAATTCTGGAAGGGGAAAACGTGGGGAGAGAAGAGTGAGCGGGATTAGGAGACCCCTGCGAACCATCCATTGCAGATGCAATGGTTAGTTCGAGGGATTGGCGGAGAATACTGGAGGAAAGGGACTCAGTACAAGGTCTTGCATGTCTGCCGGCTGAAATAAAGGAATTAAATTCCTTTTTACAGCCAAGGCAGACATACTGGGTGGTGTACTGAACCCCTCTCCTAGAATGTCTTTCTTTTATGTGTGTCTCCGCCAATTGTCTCTTGCTGTTAGGATACCTCGCTCTCACCCAGGAGGCCCGGGTTCAATTCCCGGTATGGGAATAAACATAAAAAATTTGCCATGTATTGGGAACACATTAATTGCATACATCACATTCATCTCCATTAATACTTCTTGTTTCTGACCTGGCCTACCTAGGAATCAGACATTTTCCTTGCAGTTTTTTCCATACTTAATTCATTCTTGCTCATGACTGTAATTTTAGACAACAGGTGGCGGACTTCACTCCTAAATATTCATGATTTTCCAAATTAGATAAATAATTTGTTGCGATGACCGAGAATCGAACTCGGGTCGATTGCTTGGAAGGCAACCATGCTAACCACTATACCACCATCGCTTATTATTATTGTAAGAGACTCGTATGAAAAATCTTCTCCGGAAGAACGTCTTCCAAGAGAAAAACCTGCCAGGAGTGGGATTTGAACCCACGCCTTCATTGAAGACCAGGTTTCTGATGCTTCTTTTGGAGAAGTAAGGTATTGTCGCGGGTGAAAAGGGAGATTGGTTATCTCTTCGCAGAGATGAGTCATCCGCTCCTTGGACAAAGCTGCGATCGTGGTGAAGAAATTATCGGGAGAAGTCCACTCTAAGAAAGATACGCAGATATGCAGTCCGGAAGGGGAGTAATTCACGCGACGGTATAAAACGCTGCCCCGAATCTGCGTTAGATGAGTCTCCATCGGGTGAGCTCCCGGAGCTGGGCTCCGTAAGAGGAGTTCCCTGGTTTCCCAAGAGGTCTTCAGACGCTTCTCCAACTTTTGGTAATGGTTATCCCTTTTGTTTGAGTTAAACCATTGTTTAGAATTTAAGTCATCACTTGTTGTATTCGTGTATTCTTGTTCCAATACAACTCGTGCGACAATTGGTGGAGATACAGTCCGTTACCCGTGAGTAACGAAATCGTGCTTTAAGTGGCAATTGTTAAGAACGCAGCTCGTTACCAGTAAGTAAACGAAGTCGTGCTGAAGTCATTGTTAGCCGATGCCGAAGAGGACAAACCAACTGCTACCTAGTTGCCTAAGAGACCCCAGCCGACGATTACATCCGCTTCGAGAACTGTCAAGCGTTCCGGTAGAAACTTCACCTATCCCAGCCTCATCGTTGGAGAGTGGAACTTCCTTTGTTGGTGAAGCCCTAAATTTTGAAGGTCCTATTCCAAAGGACCATTTGACCAAAGAAGCTGACAGTCAGGGTGAATCAGTCGAGACTTCAAGAGGCTTATACTAGGATCCAGAAACCGAGGTCGATTTGAGAGCGGCAATGAGTCCAGTTGTTCCGGTCGGGGGACAACAATTTATAGTGCCATCAAGGCATATTGAGCAGCCGAAAAGACAAGCTATGGAAGCTGTCAAAAAATTTATTAGCCCGCCAATCTTCTGAAAAAATTCAGAAGAAGATGCGCACCAATGGATGGAGCGCTTTGAATAACATTCTACCCACAACAGATGGGGTGATATTGAAAAAAAAAAGTAATTTTGAAAAGTATTTTGATGACGCCGCCAGGAGCTGGTTCAAGTGTACAAGGCTCCCGAACGAGTGGATGGTAAATCTCAAACGTCCGGAAGATATGCGATTGCAGCGCCACTTCCGTGGCCGAAGGCAGGCGGTTTAAAGAAAAAAAAAAAAAAAAAAGGGAAAATCCTTAAGACTATCCGGGAAATACAAGAAACATTTAAACAAGTAAGCGCAACCGGAAAGAAGAAAAACGAAGGAGTAAAAGTCCCTTATTTGCGAGGACGCAAGCTGATTTTTAGTCTCATCAACCTTCGTGGATCGCAGAAGATTAGTACAGTCGGGTCGCCTGTCTTGAAGAAGGGGGACCTGTCGCGGGTGAAAAGGGAGATTGGTTATCTCTTCGCAGAGATGAGTCATCCGCTCCTTGGACAACGCTGCGATCGTGGTGAAGAAGTTATCGGGAGAAGTCCACTCTAAGAAAGATACGCAGATATGCAGCCCGGAAGGGGAGTAATTCGCGCGACGGTATAAAACGCTGCCCCGAATCTGCGTTAGATGAGTCTCCATCGGGTGAGCTCCCGGAGCTGGGCTCCGTAAGAGGAGTTCCCTGGTTTCCCAAGAAGTCTTCAGACGCTTCTCCAACTTTTGGTAATGGTTATCCCTTTTGTTTGAGTTAAACCATTGTTTAGAATTTAAGTCATCACTTGTTGTATTCGTGTATTCTTGTTCCAATACAACTCGTGTGACAGTATTTATCCTTGAGTCTGGTGCCTTAGACCGCTCGGCCATCCTGACTTATTTATATTACTTGTATTATAAGGAATAATTACGCTGTTCATCAACAAACTCCATAAAGCGCTTAACTTTTAATTAATAACGCTTTCCGACAGCAAAGCTTTTGCTTCAGCTATCAGAAGAAGGAGAAGAAGTAGAAGAAGAAGAAGAAGAAGACGGCTGCGGCGGCGGTGGCGGCGGCTTCTACCGTCACACCGGAACCAGACAATAGAAATTCAACAACATCTGGTCTCTTAAATGTCCGAGCATGGCTTTGCAAAGCAAAGCATGGGTTGTTGAAAAAGTAAAGGGTTAGTTTCAACTAAGCGTTTATCGTAAAAATTATTGACGCCAATCCCATATTGTCTAGTGGTTCGTTTTTATGGAGAGGTTTCCGGAAGGGAAAAATAAGATAGAGATAAAGAAAATAAGTGTTTATCGTAAAAGATATTAATGCTAATCCCATATTGTCTGGTGGTTAGGTTTATGGAGGGGTTTCCGGAAGGTGAATAAACATGTATGGGGCATGGTGCATTTTAAAATATTACTAAAATTACATAAATAAAATAAATGGGAAAGAGTCTACTAATCTACAGGGTAGGGAGTTTCTACGGGAAGAGGGGGGATATCCTCAGCTTCAGGGTTTGGTGCACCATGATGGAAATGGGCACACACCATATCCATTGATCCCTGGATCGCTGCCAATCGGGCCCTGAATCGGAAGGCATCCCAGAATCTTCCGTTGATTCCAAGAATCGAACGGATTTCGTCGTTCCTGGGGTACCATGATCCAAGAGACCCGACAACCAGGGGGAGAATCCTCCCATGCGAAGAATATTTATCATATTACTACTAACTGACCACCAGGAACGGAAACAGGTAGTAGCGATTGCAGGTAGTCCACTATAGCAGGTGCTAACACAATACTCGATAGACAGATCAGACTCACGGGCCTGGCAAAATGTTGCTGCATCTGTGACAACTAAATATGAAGGACTGGCCTGGATGCAAAATTTTCAGACTGACGATCACCAGCTGATGACAACGGCGCAGAATCTTGAAACCGGAACGAGTGGTGACGAGCTGGCATATGGTCAGTTTGCGGAACCCGCTTGACCACATTGATAGCCCACCTTGTCCTACGAAACAGTCTATCAACCACCAACCGGATCAGATACGAGATGGGCTCTGCACAGATCTCCACAACTGATCACAGATGTCACTTCAACTCAGGAGTGCGCGCACAAGTTGTCCAATGAAAAAGACCGAACAACAAACGTCAGACCATCGCATGTTATGGAAAACCACTCTCCCTGCCTCTTGTGCATCTGAAGTTGGATAAAGGACGCTGGAACAATTCTGGGCATAAACACACCGAGTAAAAACGGCAAAGATCCACGCAGATAACGACCTTGCAAAAGGACTGACGATGAAGATAACTTTTCTGACACAGGCGTCGAACGATCCACTACACCTCACACAGTTAGAACTCGACCCCGTTCAGCTTCAGCCCGGTGCACCACAAGATCGAACGTGATAAACCGTGATCGGGCCAAATCGGTACGGGTTTGCTCTCTAGTAGTGAGATGCCGTCCGGTGCATTTGTGTGGACCGCTTTTATATGTTATGCTATGCGTGTTAATCGCACCATCAATCTCCATTCATTAGGTACAAAGTGAGAGTAACCGTCTTCATTTTTTACTTTGTTCAGTCATTTTCACTATCATAACAAGTCAGAAATTCTATTCATCGTAGTTGAACCACCTATAGTTTTCCTACAATTGATGTTTTTGCTTTTCTAGATCAAGAAAAAACGCGAATATCTTCTGAAAAACCTTCAACAAATTACAGGGGGGAAAGGTTATGTTCGCCCTTATCAAATGCTTCCAGTAGCACAATTAGTGTCGAAGGGGATGAAAGTGGGCAAGACATCCATTCCAGAGGAGAAGAGTTAACTTTAAAAGGTAATTTGTTTTTCATTCTGTAACATTAATTCCACTCTCTCTCAGCTCCATAAAAATAAACAAAAAACATATAAAATAACAAAAACGAAACAAAAAAAATTATGGCTCGGTGGTTTTGTTTAGAGGATGGAAGATGCGCATCTTTCTTCACGATGTAAATAATTCCCCCTAGTATCGTCGGAGCGAACCCTTCCACCAGGGTTGTTACGGTTGCTCAACTCCATAAGAGCTCTTAACATTGGGAGACGTCCAAGTTTTTCTTAGGGGAGGATCCTTTTTTCATGTGGGTCAGTTGCCGTCACCGAATGGGAACAAAAGGAAAATAAAAAATAGTAATATTATACAAGTTTAATTTCATAAATACTTCAGTCTTTCGCGAGGGGTTGTCAACTCGAAAAAATATTCGTACACCCCAATATTTTTAAGCAAAAAATACGAAAAATACAAAAAAATACAAAAAATATGAAAAAAAATAAATAAATATTAATATATAAAAAAATTGTAAAACAGCCATAGTTATAACTAATACATTGAAATTCTCATATGGGCGCAGTTATGATCCTAACGGAAAACTGTAAAATAGAAGAACACTACCGTAAAATAAGATTTACGCCGAAAAATTAGTTTTTTGACAAAATTTTGATATTGACCCAACTTAAGCCTTCCAACTCTGACAGGTAATAGATGGCGCCGGTCAGCAAACAAATTACATCAAAGCTGATCTCGTATTCAAGAATCGAATTTCGAAAACAATATCGGGTCGGGTGGGTCAGGTCGGGTTTTTAGGTAAACCAGGGTGACCCGCAATAATTTTTATTGACAAACCGTCAATGACGGTTTAGGAGTCCAAAATTTTAACATTCGAAATTTTTATTTGATATTCTTATTTTTTTGTTATTTTTGTTTTATTTTGTTACTTTCAAAACGACTAACACTTTCTGTTATCCCACTATTACATTTTAATGAAAGTGGTAGCTATAGTGCTAAGGCAATTAGGACATGGGGTAGAGAATCTAGGATTCGGAAGTTCAAGTCCCAGCGCTGATTTGCTTTTATTTTAGAGTGAATTAAATTTTGGGTTTCATTTGCTGAAGAAAATGTACATTATTAATTATTTAAGGGTTGACTGAGTTTTTTTTATAAGCGAGCATGAAAAACGTGTAAAAAAGATCTAAAAAAGTTTCACAAAATTTAGCAAATCTAGAAAATATGAAAAAATACGAAATATTTGAAAAACGGCATTTAACCTCTTTGAGTTACCAGGAGATGGAATAATACCATATGTGGCATTGAATTTTAACCTACCCTAATCGTGTCCAATTGCAGTTCGCATTACCAAACTATCCTGCTTTACGTAGGTCCGTGTTTCATTCCTGGAAACAAGTCATTTTCCTTTCCATCCTTTCATAACGCTCACCTTGCTTTGGTGATCGCGTTGACTTTGTTTGTCGTATAAAACCCCATCAATTGTAATTCTTCGTTAGTCAACGCTGGGCTGTTCACCCAGTCTAGTGTTGATTCACCCCTTCGCGAGTCAAGTGTCAGGTCGTTTATTCGACCTGCTACTGGCTTGCTCGTTCCCCGTTTAAACTTGTCTTATTTGTGTCTTTGTTGTGCTTGACGCTGGCTATACGGCTACGGTCTGTATGTATGCCTCCAATCGTTTGAGACATTCATCGACTTGTTTGAATCATGTTAACATTTTACGGGAATATACCATCGAATGAAGTCCGCAGCTTCCCTTAATCGAGTAAAAGCTATTTACTTAAAGATGAAGTAAATAGGGGTTTTACAATATTGCCAACATTTCAAGTGCAAATTTTCAAGAATTCGCTAAACTAGTACTTGAAATCGTCCAACTTGATCTCGGTCGTCGGGGCGAACCCTACCGGCTTTTCGGGGGACAATAGAAAGTGGTAGGGTTCGCCCCGACGACCGTAGGCACGGTAGCGCTCGTGGTGGCGAAGGGCTACAACACATTATAAACACGAATAGGCTACATGCAGTCTGCAATGGATTAATTTTGTTGGTTATCTTTTCTTTTCAGTATTCTTTTATGTAGTTGTAGTTTTAGATTAGAATCTTAGATTTTCATTATTATTACAATGACAAGTGTGCCATCTGAGGAAGAAACGGGAAATCCCATCGATGATGTAGCCGAAACAGAAAAGTTTGAGTTTGGGAAAGGATACGATTTAACTTATTTTAAAGATATTAGGGTATGTTTTTAAGATGTATATGCTTATAAGTTACTTAATTTAATTCTTTTCTTATAGGAGAAATATCGAGGAAAAAGAAAGGCAAGAAGAAGAACTGCACAAGGCCTTGTTGAAATTCCCAGTTATCCAACCCGCCCAGCCCTTTGGTTGGATTTTAAAAAGTCCAAAGGAACCTGCAGCTCCAGACGTACATCCATTCACAGCATTGTAAGTATAAAGCTACCATATTTCTGACACATATTAACACTTCACAATTTTAAAGCAATCTAAAACAGCCTTCGAAAATGGAATGGACCATTTTACGCTGTCTGCATCCCAAAATGTACAGGAATGGTCCACTGACGTCAGTGGGTATGGGAATCTTGCAGGTGAGTTTATGAAAACACCAGAATGTCATGCTGCAGTAGTCGCTTGGACTGCGTTGGTTAAAAAATACCAATGTAAGTAGTTTAGATAAGTAACATGTTTTGTTCATTAGACTTTTAATTACCTGTATATTCTATAGTGAAAAGGGAAACAGATTCAGGCTGATGTTGAATCCGACTTTTTGGATGAAGACACGTTCGCCTACGACATTGAAAATGGCATCGAAGACCTTCTATTAGATAATATTCAAGAAGATGGTGATGAGGAAAATGAAGCATACGAAGAAGATAGCGAAGAGGAGACTGCTGATTACCAGGATTACAGCGACGAAGAGACAAACGATTATCAAGACTACGCTGACGAGGACAATGAAGGAAACAATTAATATCGATCGTTTAAAACTCTCTTATATATAGTTATGCTAATCCTGTAATTAGGGCTACTTTTGAAATGGAGCTATTGATGAAAGGGAATAAAAGTATAATTATGAGGTTTTTGATTTGTTTCATTAACATTATTCGTCATCCTTATAGGCCTATCCGAGTGCGCGTGAAAATAAAATTATTTCGCAGTTAATTATACATGCCTATGTTGATATCAGACTTAATCTGACATGATATTACGATTCAGCGTCAAAAGTTGAGTTAGAGGTGTAATTTTTATTAATGTTAGTGGTTCAGCCGCATAGTAGCGTGCGTGAAAATAAAAATTCGTTCACGGTTAATTACACAAACGTGTGTTCATTTAAGGCTTATTCTGACCTGATATTCCGATTCAGCGTCAAAAGTTGAGTTAGAGGTGTAATTTTCATTCATTTTGGTAGTAGCCTGCGGGATTTAGTTTTTAGCGATCAAATTTTTTACTGAAAAAAGTCCGCCCTGTAACTGTAAGCGAGTTACTGCGCTTTTTTCCTTAAAAAAAAGTGTCGTAAACCAATAACTCCCGCAGGCTACCACCAATATGAATGAAAATTACACCTCTAACTCAACTTTTGACGCTGAATCGGAATATCAGGTCAGAATAAGCCTTAAATGAACACACGTTTGTGTAATTAACCGCGAACGAATTTTTATTTTCACGCACGCTACTAGGCGGCTGACAACCAAAATTAATGAAAATTACAATTCCGACTCAGATTTTTATGCTGAATCGAAATATCAATTCAGAATCAGCCTAATATGAACATACGCATGTGTAATTCACTGCGAACGAATTTTTATTTTCACGCGCGCTACTAGGCGGCTGACAACCAAAATTAATGAAAATTACAATTCCGACTCAGATTTTTATGCTGAATCGAAATATCAATTCAGAATCAGCCTAATATGAACATACGCATGTGTAATTCACTGCGAAATAATTTTTATTTTCACGCACACTATTATGCGGCTGGCTAATAATTCAATGAAAAAACGCATAAAAACCTTTTATTTACTTGCATGCGGTAAACGACTTCCCAAGAAATACTTGATCGGAGCTAATGATTTTTCCCCCACAAATTTTACGTGATTGTGATGGGATTTGTACTTTTTATATTGGTGAATACGTACTTATATCTACGTGACTACGTTACTTATTTTGATTGAATTCTTCATTTATCAAAATATATTTTAATGGAGTTACAATGCATACATATCGTTTTGAACCCGCCACAGTTCTGATGGAATGAACTTCATCAATCATCATGGCGAAAAATCCTATGTTCATCACAAGTTAGTAAGACGGTAAATTGTTCAAAGATAGTTTTTCCTTCTTTATGCTCATCACAGTACATTGGGTCAACCTGGGGGGGGGGGTCAACTACTTATGTAGCGTTGAGACTAAAAATTGGCCAGGTCTGAACTAAACCAGCAATAAAACCTGAATTGACACTTTTGAACTGCTTTGTTTACCTTGTTTATATTGACAGTATGTTGTAGGACCGTGTGTTGTAGCCCTTCGCCACCACGAGCGCTACCGTGCCTACGGTCGTCGGGGCGAACCCTACCACTTTCTATTGTCCCCCGAAAAGCCGGTAGGGTTCGCCCCGACGACCGAGATCAAGTTGAAATCGTCGTTACAGTGAAGGGCTATCAACATTTGAAACAATAACAAACAGTCAACAGCAAATAGTATCTTTAAAAAATGTGTAATTTTCTTATAAAACTTAAATTTCTTGGTATAATTAGGAATGTAAATGTCTTCTGAGGATGCAGAAGATCTTTTACATGATTCAGTTATTGAATTATTTGACTTATCTGATTATTCTTCAACTTTGCCAAACGATGCTAAAGAAAGATATGTTGTTAAGCTTAATGAAGTACAGTGTGACTGTCCTTACGTCATAAAAAATGAGTATTGGACTTCCAGTACACAAGAGCTAGAAACAATAGGCCTATTACCATCAGTTGAATTTGGAGATGTTTGGAACTATCTAGTCTACAGAAAACAGTTTTATACAGCTAACGATATGAATAATTATGAGAGCTGCAAGTCTTATGAGATAATTTTTGGAGATGGGCTGTTTTTTTAGTTCAAGGCATTAAAATTTACAAATAATACTCATTTTCTATGACGTAAGGACAGTCACACTGTACTTCATTAAGCTTAGCAACATATCTTTCTTTAGCATCGTTTGGCAAAGTTGAAGAATAATCAGATAAGTCAAATAATTCAATAACTGAATCATGTAAAAGATCTTCTGCATCCTCAGAAGACATTTACATTCCTAATTATACCAAGAAATTTAAGTTTAATAAGAAAATTACACATTTTTTAAAGTTACCATTTGCTGTTGACTGTTTGTTATTGTTTCAAATGTTGATAGCCCTTCACTGTAACGACGATTTCAAGTACTAGTTTAGCGAATTCTTGAAAATTTGGCACTTGAAATGTTGGCAATATCCTGACGTACAACGTGCCACAATAATTTTGCTCCTGGTAGCAAAATTAATGGGAGAAATCAGTCCTCAAAGTCGTTAGCCTATGTTAAATCCACCTAAACAAGGCTAAGTAAGACTACAAATGGCGGCTTGCAGGGTTGCCGGACTACATGAATACTGCTTTTCGCAACGTGAAAATGGTCTATACCGATGAATGAATAATTGTAATGGTGAAATACAATGATTAAAATATTACTAAGTGGACACAAATCTTTTTCAAAGAGGTGATTTTTTATGCTTACTGGAATTCTTTAACTAAAAGTTAAGGATTCTAAGATACTCTTAATTTAAAAATACGAGGAAACCCTGTTTTTGCTTAATCTTGTATTTAGATTTTCGAAGCAGTAGCAGTAGTGAGCGCCAGATGGTATCGTCGTAGCCCTTGTATTTCCTTTATAAGTTGTTGCCAGGTTACGCGTCACCGCCATAGGAGGTTCACAGGCCTTAAGGATTAAGTAGGCCTTGCTTAATTAAACATACAAAGATGATATTTTGATTTTAATTGTAGAAGGAGGATGAAAAGGACGAACCGGTACCATCTATCAACCAAAAATCGCAAGTTCTAGCTGATTGACAACTAAACTCGCAAAAATGTATTAAAAAACAAGCAATGGGTTAGGATTTTAGCTCCTAGATGGCAATGGCGGCCCGCCCAATTTCCCGATTTTCTGATACAAAATAATTAATATCTCTTTAAGGGTTAATTTTCAATATAGGGACATTTGGTAAGCCAATAATTATTTTTTTAAACTGAGTTTAATAAAAAATTAAAAAAAACTACCTGCGTTCCATAGGAAATGTCGAAGATTCCCGTCCTTAAGTTAGAGTAGTCCATGGTTACACTACGTTACACGTTGTAATCGGGTTTTGAACCATTTTCGCCAATTTCTTCTTAACAACATGCCTACTATTAGTATCAATAGAGACTTGCTATTTAGTGCACTTGGAAAATGTTACTGTAAGTTTACGAGGCACCTAACTCAAAACGCACAATAAATTTTAACTGATTCCACCGGTTGTTTATTACATTTTAGCGGAAGAAGAATTTGATGAACTCTGCTTTAAATTTGGTATTGAACTGGATGAAGTTGTGAGTAATATTGATAGTTCTTACTTGTGTTCACATCAAATATCAAATTAATTCTTCATTTTGAATGCCAATCTATCATACTTATGTAATTTCAGACAAGTGACAAACTGATCATTCTGAAAGAACAAGGAACTGAACGATCGGAAGGTGCTTCAGAAGAAGTCATTTACAAAATTGATATTCCTGCCAACAGATATGACCTACTGTGTTTGGAAGGACTTGTTCAAGGACTTCAAGTTTTTTTGGGAGAGTAAGAGAATTGAAATCATATGATTCATGGAACTTAAAGTATACTACATTAAAAAAATATATTAAATTAGAACTGGGTTCCCACCATTCAAAGTTATTCCATCACAGACAGTTCCTCAAAGGTTAATTGTTAAATCCTCAGTAAGTCACTTCCTCTTAGAATGCACCCTAATTTTAAAAATTGTTATAATAGTAGTATTAATTTTGAACTTTACTTGATTACAGACATGCTCAATAAGACCATATGCAGTGGCAGCAGTTCTGAGAAACATACATTTTGACCAAAATACATTTAATAGCTTTATTGACCTTCAAGATAAACTACACCAAAACCTTTGCAGAAAGCGTAGTCTTGTGGCTATAGGAACTCATGACTTGGATACAGTTCAAGGGCCGTTCTACTATGAGGCGCTTTCACCTGATTCAATCAAGTTCCAACCGTTAAACCAAACGAAAGAATTTACTGCATCTCAGTTAATGGATTTATACGCGGTAAGAATAAATTAATTACGTTTGTATGTATCCTCTAAACATGCTATGTTTTTACTCAGACTGATAGCCATCTTCGCCATTATTTGCCAATTATTAAAGATAGCCCAGTTTATCCAGTCATTAAGGATAGTAATGGGGTAGTTCTTTCTATGCCACCTATTATCAACGGTGAACATTCGAAAATAACCTTAAAAACTAGAAATGTTTTTATTGAATGCACCGCTACCGACTTAACCAAGGTAATGCGAGATTCAGTTACTGCGATAATTTAGAAATAATAAGTTTGTTTGTTTGTTTTTTTTTTGACGTATTTATAAAACGCTTGTTCAAGGCGAGCATAGTTTTGGACACATTGGTATGCATGTTTTCTAGGTACTGCCAAGATCAGTTCACAGTGGAGATTTGTGAAATTGAGACTTCTCAGGGAGGAATTAAAAACTATCCGATTTTGAAAACACGACAAGAAAAGATCGACGTTAACAAGATAAATAGAATGGTGGGCATTAATGAGCAAGCAGATAAGGTCGCAGATTTACTTACCCGTATGTGTTTAACTGCGACGGTGGCAGGAAATGGTTGCCTTTCGGTATGAAAAATTTGACAATGAATTGTTATTTTTTATTAACGGCCAATACTATTGTCATAGGTAACGATTCCTCCTACTCGCCATGACATAATCCATGCTTGTGATGTCTATGAAGACGTGGCTATTGCTTTCGGATACAACAACATTGAAAAAACTTTGCCGTCTACGAACACCATTGCAGCACAGTTTCCCCTTAATAAACTGTCGGACCAACTAAGAGACCAGCTTGCCCAAGCTGGTTTTACCGAGGCCCTCACTTTCTCGTTATGCTCAAAGGAAGATATCAGCGACAAACTGAGGAAACCTCTGAGCTCTATTCCGGCAGTTCATGTGTCCAATCCGAAAACTTTGGAATTCCAAGTTGCGCGCTCCACTTTACTGCCAGGTTTGCTCAAAACTATAGCAGCAAATAGAAAATTGCCTCTGCCGTTAAAGGTAGATTGTCGATGGTGTAAACGAAATTTTTCTTTTATTAACCTTCTCCTGTTTGTTATTTTAGTTTTTTGAAGTATCTGATGTCGTGTTAAAAGATAAACAGCGCGACGTCGGAGCACGTAATTGTCGAAAACTATGCCTCGTCTATTACAATAAGTCACCAGGTTTTGAATTGGTCCACGGTCTACTAGATCGCTTAATGCAGTTGCTGGAAATTCCATTAGATCCCACTGGGACAACAGGGTACTCGCTGAAAGCGTGCGATGGTATATCTACTCAAAGCTGTTTCGTGCGATTTTTGAAACACATATCTAAACATTATTTGCAGATGCAACATTCTTTCCCGGACGATGTGCTCATGTGGTTTTTGCTGGCGCAACAGTTGGAGTACTTGGGGTTTTACATCCTGAAGTTGTAACATCCTTTGATTTAAACCTTCCATGTTCCGCCTTGGAATTAAACGTTGAACCGTTTTTGTGAACATTTGCGAAGCAGATGGATTACACAAAGCAAAGTTACTGTAATACTGCTCTGTCTATGTAAACGTGTTACAGAATCAATAAGCAATCTGCTGAGTTAAAACAAGTATAGAATGCAATTAAACATCATGGGGTACGAATGAAAGTACGACCGGTGATGGTTTTTTTTTCCACTGACTTTGGTTCAGGTCGTGCTCTGTTTAAGACTTTCAGAAAATCAGATGTCTTAGCTCTCATGCGTGAATGAATGTAGGCCTTGCTACATTTTATATGGTAGTGTAAGTAATCACGGAACAGATGGATCAAATTGATGGTATTATCCCGGACATTCTTGTTCGTATGTCGTGGAAACAATACTACAGTAAAAAGAGAAAATTATTTTTTGCTTAGATGATATTTAATTAACCATTTAATACCAAAAGTAATATATCCAATGTTGTCACCAACTTTGGCATCGGTGTTCTGCAGCTCTAGAGGGGGTTCGCGATGAGAAAAAAGAACTTGTGGTGCAGTGTGCGACGCCCGACGACCTTCTCTGAGCTCTTGTAAGAAAACTTTGCCCAACACAATGTCATCTTCATCACGAAAAACAGTGCTGAACACAACTGTAACTCTGTCTGCTTTAGCTTCTATATATAATGTTTCTTCGTCACGGTAATTGATTACTGCTCTTTTATGCCCTTCTTCACCTGTTATATATTAGTTATGTTTTACTTCCTTAAACTTCCCAAAAGCTAGTTCAACATTACCTTTTTCCTGAAATTCAAAATACTTTTCAAAAACTGAAGCAAAACAATTCCTTTTCAGCAATCCAATTTTTTTCACAATTTCTTCCCAGTTAGTAGGTATATTCTCCAAATCCAGAACAAGTGAAATGTTGTACCCTATTGAAATGGAAAAAATGTTAACAAAAAGTAGCAGTCAACTCTTGTTTTTTCTTTTTTTTTATTACCATCTTCAGTTTGACAAAGTAAGTTTCCATACTCTCGCTTCAATAGCTCATCAGCTCCATGTTCCTGAAGATCTTTGTAGAACTTCAATGATATGCTCACCTGTTAGTCATAAAGTCATGTAAAGTACAATATATAATTTTTTAAAACAACTTACTCGAACTTTTGACTTTTCAGAATCAGGATTTGAAATATGAAACAGCACCCCATCAAAATCAGCAATGACTACATTAACGGAGTCTGGTTTGTTTCTGAAAAATACGTGAAAGAAATGTTTTTATCTTCAAAAAAATTAAAATAGAACGCAAAAAAAAAATAATGCTAACCCTGCAAGCGAATTTCTTATTTTAACACTGAGAGTATCTTCGACAATTTTGTTGTTTATTTCAAGAAGAATCATTTTGAAATTACAAGCTTTTAGCCAACTAGAATGATTTCTACAAAACCAACAACAGTTTCAACATTGTCGTTTTCGTTATCTGTCAAAGATTTCCGTAGGGTGTGGACAAACAAGGTGCCAGATTTCAATATATATCGTATCTGAAATCTGAACCAGAGCAGAGTAGGGCTCGGCCAGAGTAATAGAATACTGGTGTAGCCACGGCCATGTTAACTCCCTCTCTCGGATTTTTTCCCAAAAGTTGTTGCCAATTTCGCGTATCGATTGTGAGAAAATGAGGCAAGATATCGATTTAAGTGTCCCATAACCGTAACGCCACCTATGAATTGAATTTTAAGGGTTGTTAAGAAATCTCTTCATGCTCTTACTTTTTTCACACTAATTAATTAAGCCACTTTTTGTTTACTTTCTGAAGTACAAACGACGAAAATGTCCGAAAACATAGCAAAAACGTAATACATCACAAGTTCACAACACAGCCGCTGTGGCGCTTTCGTTATGGGACAGAAAGACTTTCAGGCCAAAAAGGCAATGGGAGGGCCCGCCATAAGCGTGGCTACACCAGTATTCTATTACTCTGGCTCGGCCCCGCGACGATCGGGTACGATTTTGGCCGAACCGCGCGGTTTCTTTTTTTAAAAAGGCCAAACCGGTGCGGATCGGTTTATCAATTTTTGGGAACCGATCGCACCGCGGTTTCCACGGTTTTACCGCGGTTTGTTGGGCCACACCGCGGTTCTTACGGGTAACACCGCGGTTTTAGACAGTTTACACAAGTTTACACAACAAGTTTTACACAGTTTACACAACAGTATAAGTCGTAAATTAAGTGAAAAACCAGTTGTATTTTTGCCTACATCATTACAACAATTTTCTGAATCATCATTCGTCAATGTTTTCAATATCGAATTCAGTCAGATTGTGGGAACGTGAATCAATTTCGTTGATCAAACCGGCTTTAAACCATGAGCGCAAGCAGATGAGGGCTTCAACAGTATCGGAATTAAGGCTCATCCTAGCAATTCCAAAACAATCTTTTCCAGTGCTGAACATTCTCTCACTGCCTGCACTAGTGCCTGGAATACTTAACATATCTCTAGCCATGTTTGACAATTTAGGCCATTACAGCAATGCCTGACAGCCTGACCTGACTCAATTAAGTCAATTAGTCAAAGTTCGAAGTTCAACTCAGGTCCCACCTGGCAACCATTGGCGCCACTTTACGCTCAACGCGATTAGATTGGTTGATTTGAAATTTCCGCCAAATTTTCAAAAAAATTTCTAAATGGCGGCGGTTCGCACCGGTTTGACCGAATTCCAAACCGAGAACCGCACCGAAGTCAAAAACGGCTAAACCGAACCGACGGTTTGGTGATTTTTGGCCGGCAAACCGCGGTTCGCCCCGATTGAAAACGATCAGGGCCGAGCCCTAGAGGAGAATAATAGCAGACAAGCAGAGTAATAGAATACTGGTGTAGCCACGCAACACAGTCCTCATCCGTGAACGGATTCAGATCCAAGTACGTTATTCCATGAAAACGGATGCCGCGAGTGGTGACCAACGGATTCGTTTCCCTTCACTGATGGGCAAGTAATCGCGCCACCTTTCCTCCGTACATGTGAGTATAATAGTTCGAATGCACTCAGATTTGAATCCATTCACGGAAGTATAAAGTCATGTTTCCTTTTTTCAGAGTTTGAATGTTGAATTTCCGTTCACAGATTGTATTTCTATTTTCAGTGTAAAATTTGTATTACAAGTATTACAATGTTTACAGGATTTGTTTCCGTTTACGGATTGTTTACCTTATTTATACACGTGCCTAATTCTTAATTTTCATCAACCACTTAAAACTACTTAATTATTATTGATTGAATCGTTGTTTTCTCCAACAGTTGGTTTTCTTTTGGATTAAAATGCTTTTATCGGAAGAGCTTAAGGCAATAAAACAGATTTGCAGTACAACAGTTTTACGTGTATTAATTAATATTTAAGTTTTGCATGATTAGCAACAAGAAATTTGAAGAACTGAATGACTGAACTGATAATTACTGAAATAATGCCATTTAGTGTTATTTATTTAATACTGTCACACGAGTTGTATTAGAACAAGAATAAACGAATACAACAAGTGATGACTTAAATTCTAAACAATGGTTTAACTCAAACAAAAGGGATAACCATTACCAAAAGTTGGAGAAGCGTCTGAAGAACTCTAGGGAAACCAGGGAACTCCTCCTACGGAGCCCAGCTCCGGGAGCTCACCCGATGGAGACTCATCTAACGCAGATTCATATTGAACGCAGATTAATATGGAAAGAAATCCTATCATAATGAAAAAATTTCCGTTTTATCGACTAGACCGAGATATGCGTTACAGCGAAAAAACGGAAATTTTTTCATCACGATAGGATTTCTTTCCATATAAATATATATATTTTTTTTACGGAAATCGAAAGCTCTTAATGAAAGCTATCGATTGCCATAAAATTCATAATGATGGCCCCTTTCGTTTGGATACAATAAATTATTCAATTTTGCTAACTTTGGTGGAGGAGGGGGGATGACGTAGATACACACCCAACTTTTCGTACACCGTTCGGATAATTTTCTTCACTTAAACTAATATACAATGTACTTTTCGTGATCCTCTTATCACGAGGAACACGACGACACTTAGAAAAACGTCATTAAACTTAGTTTTAGATTAGGAATCAGCAAATATGTATGAACCAATCATGAAAGAGCACGACGGCGGCCATCATTTTTTGGCGCCAGTTAAAATTTCGTCTTTTCTATTGAAAACTAAACGTAAAACACTTAACTATTATTGATTATTAATAACTTCTAATTCAGTATTAAATAAATAACACTAAATGGCATTATTTCAGTAATTATCAGTTCAGTCATTCAGTTCTTCAAATTTCTTGTTGCTAATCATGCAAAACTTAAATATTAATTAATACACGTAAAACTGTTGTACTGCAAATCTGTTTTATTGCCTTAAGTTCTTCCGATAAAAGCATTTTAATCCAAAAGAAAACCAACTGTTGGAGAAAACAACAATTCAATCAATATTAATTAAGTAGTTTTAAGTGCTTAATGAAAATTAAGAATTAGGCACGTGTATAAATAAGGTAAACAATCCGTAAACGGAAACAAATCCTGTAAACATTGTAATACTTGTAATACAAATTTTACACTGAAAATAGAAATACAATCCGTGAACGGAAATTCAACATTCAAACTCTGAAAAAAAGAAAACATGACTTTATACTTCCATGAATGGATTCAAATCTGAGTGCATTCGAACTATTATACTCACATGTACGGAGGAAAGGTGGCGCGATTACTTGCCCATCAGTGAAGGGAAACGAATCCGTTGGTCACCACTCGCGGCATCCGTTTTCATGGAATAACGTACTTGGATCTGAATCCGTTCACGGGTGAAGACTGTGTTGAGCCACGGCCATGTTAACTCCCCCTCTCGGATTTTTTCCCAAAAGTTGTTGCCAATTTCGCGTATCGATTGTGAGAAAATGAGGCAAGATATCGATTTAAGTGTCCCATAACCGTAACTGCCACCTATGAATTGAGTTTTAAGGGTTGTTATTTAAAATCGTTAACTTTTACTTTTTTCAAACTAATTAATTAAGCCACTTTTTGTTTACTTTCTGAAGTACAGACGACGAAAATGAGCGAAAACATAGCGAAAACGTAATACATCACAAGTTCACAACACAGCCGCTGTGGCGCTTTCGTTATGGGACAGAAAGACTTTCAGGCCAAAAAGGCAATGGGAGGGCCCGCCATAAGCGTGGCTAAAAACTAGGGATGATTAATTATTTATAAAGACTGGAGAAGACGCAGAATGTCTTTAAGTGTAGTATTCTAGAACATTTCCTGATTGGAAAAGTATTACTAGGGTAAATATATCAAAAACCCCCTTTTTTCCTATCTCCCCCTGCAATCGAAACCTCCCTGGATTTTTTAAATTTTGCAACGCAGCATCCGAAACTGGTCTATAGGCGAGTTATTCGTTACTCAAAAATAATTCCACTTATTAAAAAAGATAGCCAAGAAAATTCTCTATAAAATACCATAAAATGAGCAGCATTTATGTTAATCTAGGATTAATATTTGAGAAAAAGACTAAATTATGTCCATAACGGGACACGCAAAATACCTATTATTTTTTTTTTTTTTTTTTTTACATTTAAAAACTTAACAAAAACCAATGAGTTTTAGTGTAAAAGAACCGCGTGGACTAGAACTCTAGAAATATATAAAAATTTAAGTGATACGTGAAAACAAAAAATCTCTTTGACCGAACTTGTTTTTCAAAGCCAATCGCCTATGTCCAGTACAGAGTTAGCGGACAATTTCGTTGTAGAAAAACAACTATAAATTTTTCATATTTTTCTGAATATTACTTTTTCGTGTTATATATATTTCGAAAGCTCTAGTCAACGCGGTCATTTTGCACTAAAATTCATTTGTTGTGTTAAGTTTTTGAATGTAAAAATAATTTTCAAAAAAGTTTTTTATGTGTTGATTTTAGGCTAAAATTAAAAATAAATGAAGTTCGTTTTCTAGTATTTCATAGAGAATTTTATTAGCTATATTTTTCAATAAGTGGAACTATTTTTGTGTAAGTAATAACCCGTATATTAATTTAAATGCTGGCATAATAGTGTGGAAATTCTAAGGTCCATTTTTCCGCAAAAAAATCAGCTAAAGTCCATTTTAGTATTTTAAAAAAGTCCATTTTTGCTTGAATTTCTATTTTAAATTCACTTCAGCTGAATTTTCAAATTCATCTCTCCCACCGGGTTTTTTTTTCACTTCAGCTGAATAGAGGCCCGGATCTCAGGCGCATTTTTGCGCAATAATTCACTTCAGCTGTTTTTCAGCTAAAGTGAATAAAATTCACGCAAAAATGGATTTTGCTGAATTAAATTTAGATGAAACACAATTCATCTCAAATTCACCTGAAATTTATTTGTTTATTTCGTCTGCTTTTTGTACAACGTTGCATAAATGGAAGAGGAGGAGCCAAAACCTAGAAGAGTGTTAGGGCTCGGCCCCGATCACATTCTAATCGGGGACACCGCTAAGCTCCCCCGATTAAAATGAATCGGGGAAGTTCGGTGCGGGGATTTCTTTTTTCGGTGCGGAACGGTGCTTTAATCGGTGCTGCACCGATAACACCGCTTCAGCCATATGGCTGAAGCCGCTTCAGCCATATGGCTGAAGCGGTGTTATCCCCCTATGTAGGGGGTTAGTCTTACCAGTGACCTTGAGTTCTGATAGGCCAACGAGAATCACGTGACTAGGGTCACATTTTGTTCTTGTTGGCCGCAGGGCAACTGCTAATTTAGATCATTATTCATTGATAATCGGGGAAGGCACCGATCACCGATATCACCGCACCGAGCACCGAAATCGTTTCCCCGATTAAGATTATCCCCGCACCGGATCGACTAAAAAGCTCCCCGATTGGTGCGGGGCCGAGCGCTAAAGAGTGTATAGTGAATTGAGGAGCTGAATGGAGGTAGCCTATGCTATTTTTAACGGGAAACTATTTACCATGGTGTAAGACTAACCCTACATGGCTGAAGTGGTGCTATCGGTGCAGCACCGATTATAGCACCGTTCCGCACCAAAAAAAAAGTCCCCGCGCCGAACTTCCCCGATTCATTTTTATCGGTGAAGGTTAGCGGTGTCGCCGATTAGAATGTGATCGGGGTCGACCGTCGAGCCAGAGTAATAGAATACTGGTGTAGCCACGGCCATGTTAACTCCCCCTCTCGGAATTTTTCCCAAAAGTTATTGCCAATTTCGCGTATCGATTGTGAGAAAATGAGGCAAGATATCGATTTAAGTGTCCCATAACCGTAACGCCACCTATGAATTGAGTTTTAAGGGTTGTTATTGTTATAAAAATCCATATGTTTATACATACATTTTTTCAAACTAATTAATTTAGCCACTTTTTGTTTACTTTCTGAAGTACAGACGACGAAAATGAGCGAAAACATAGCGAAAACGTAATACATCACAACACAACACAGCCGCTGTGGCGCTTTCGTTATGGGCCAGAAAGACTTTCAGGCCAAAAAGGCAATGGGAGGGCCCGCCATAAGCGTGGCTACACCAGTATTCTATTACTCTGCTATTACTCTGCTCTGGTCGAGCCCTAGGTTGGTTACTTGGTTTGGACCAATAGCATGATTTGGCAACTTCGTATTTGCTGAGTAGCATACTGCATACCGCTTGTTAGTCCGTGGTCCGTCATTGGTAGTTTGTGGTCAGTCGAGTTACGTTTAGTGATCTGGAAAGGTAAAATTTTTATTCGTTTATTGAAATTCTTGCTTTTTCAAATTCTTAAAGTCAGCTCTAAACTTTATTGGAAATCAACTTTATTTTCCGAATTTTATTTTAGGATAGCAACATGGGAGTCCGAGTGGAAACCATTTCACCTGGTGACGGTAAGTCTCATAGCTTTCCATTGCGGATTGTGTTCGTGAACTCATAATTTTTTCACTGTCGTCATTGCTTTTTGAGCTAGTGACAGTAGAATTTTCTTCCTTTCATTTAGTTATGCTTATTTCCATACTTATAGTTTTTGGTATTAAATTTGTTTTTAAGGGTCAACATTCCCCAAGACTGGCCAAACTGTAGTTGTTCACTACACAGGTAATGGATTTTTTCCACAATTCTTTACTGTTATTTTCATAAATTACTGTGTAGGTACTCTGGAGGATGGTAGCAAGTTTGACTCTTCGCGAGACCGTGGATCTCCATTCAAATTTCGAATTGGAAAAGGAGAAGTTATCAAAGGATGGGACCAAGGAGTTGCACAGGTTTGCCACAAAGCACACCAATATTAAAATTTTGCTTACTGTTTCTTTTTCCTAAGATGAGTGTTGGTCAGAGGGCTCGTTTGATTTGTTCTCCAGACTATGGTAAAGTTGATAATTATAATTGTCTACTGTATACTTATGACTTTACTTTTCTCTAGCTTATGGGTCTCGAGGACACCCTGGAATTATACCACCCAATGCAACACTGATCTTTGATGTGGAGCTTTTAAGAGTTGAACCATGAGCAAACTCATTTTTTTAATTGTGTGATTATTAGCCTAAATCAGTATTTAACCTATCAGTGTGATGGTTGTTTGCTGTTTTCAAAACTATGTGAGGCTTAATCTAGACACAATAAACTTGAAAATCATTGATTGTGTTATTGTGTATTACTAAATACATTTTTAACTGATAGGTCTACCACATAAATCAAATTGTTTTTTCTCATCTTCATCAGCTTTATCAGACTCATTGCTAGAATCGCTGTCACTTGACTCTTCGTAACATCCAATCCCAGGAAGTATTGCAATACATTTCAAATTATTGCTAGGCAATATTTCAACATCAACTGGAGTATCTAGAATATTTTTAAGTAGATTTGTTACAATAGTTTACCTACTTAAATAAAACAGATTTTAAAGATTAGGTCAATATATCACCTTGTTTTCAAAGTTCTTTAACTAAATGCACTTAAGGTTCATCATTAACATTTATAGAAAAACGCTTACAGTAACAACTAATCATTATGATAAGCATCCTATAATCATCCAGGGCACACTACCAAATGTTATTAGGATGGACTAATAATAAAAACTTTAACTAACCTGTTTTTTGCTTTTTTGAAGTGTTTGCTTCAAAAGTACTTGTCACATTTTTCCTCTTCACTACACAAGCATTTAATTTACTTTTTTGGCTTTCTTTTGATACACCAATGGATGGCAACACAGAGTGTCCAGATCTTGTTGGTATCACAGTCATTGAATTTGACTTTATTCCAGTTCTTAGTCTTTCTTCATTTTCTTTAGCAACAGCTTTACGGTAATCCTCTAACTCTTCTCTTTCTTCTTGAAGAATCCTTGATTCTTCCGCCAATTTTGTCTGATCAACAAAATCTAAAAATCCTGCTTCATCATCATCTAATCCTCGAACCAAGTTTTCTGAAAAACATTCATATTAATATGTTAAATATCACATAATTTCTGTTTCAATACTCTAATTAAAATACAGTTGTAATCCTATACTTAGCTTGTGTGCTTCATCCCAGTCAGCTTGTTTTTTATCCTTCTGCTCTTTAAGCCTAAGAAATTAAAACAAAAGATGGGTTATTCTAAGGTGTCATTTACATTCCTAAGAGAACTATCCTTTACCTATCAAATAAGGATCTTGAATCATACTCTTCTTCAGGGGCCTCTGTTTAGGCAAACGAGAGAAAAAAAAACGTTAAAAGCACATATTGGCAGGTACAGCACAAACAAAAAAGTTTTGATGTAAAAACATTTTTAAACTTTTCCCATCATTCTTTGGTTCAATTTAATTTTTGTTTTTTTTTCTTATAAACTAAATCTATATTTTCATATTTAGGAATTATTGGAACACAAAAAACACTTCAAAATTTGACCATCTCTTATTACATAAACCATTTCAGTTACGGTCAAATTTGGAAAAATTTTTCTTAAGAATTTGTAGGAGAAAGTGGTTAATGCAATTGTGGAGTGCCATACCACATGGATCTTCGGGTTTTCTAACCTTTTCCCACTCTTCTTGTCTTAGCCTATACGAGAAATTAAAGCACTATTTTAAAAAATACCATTTCATTTCCATTTTTCATTAATTTTTGGGTACCTTCTTTTTTCTTCGAGCTTACTTTCGGAAATGAAACCACTACTCATTTCAAAAGTAACTCTTTTATACTATATGGCGAATAAAATTGCTTAATTTAAGAATATGAAACCATGTATGAAACGGAAGCGATTTAAAGAACAGCGAGACAGAAGATTTCAACGATAAACACAAAACAACAAAAGTCCTCCAATCATCGGTGTGTCAATGTGTGTATCTGTATACTTTATCGTCTATCCGCTGTAATCCGCTGTATGCCGAATGCCGTATCCCACCGTTTGTCCAACACAAACTTCAACTGTTCACGGACTATGTTCCGATCTCGCTGTCGTCTAAATCGGACCTTCTAGCGGGAAAAATCGGATCTATGTCCGATTTTTCCACAAGATGCCATTTTATATTCTTTCACTAGACGGCTCTAGTGATCGGACGTACATCCGTTCTCCAAAAATTTCGAATTCAAAATCAATGGGCATTATTGAACGGGCATTGATCCGTTCACGGAAACGCTAATTCGTCAACAACCGGTCCGTGGCGGGCGTTCCAATTTTGTGTGATTGTCATTATTTACGTTTATTGTTTTTGTTTTTTCTTTTTATTTGTTGTATTTGTGTTTGTTTTTTTAAATCTGTATATATGTTTAAAGAATACAATTTTTTAGTGAAAAAAATTGCTGTATCCTGTATTTTATTTCTTTTAGAACCACGAAACAAATTTTACATTACAACAGAAGTAAGAATATATTATTATTTGATAGGTAATATTAATGAATTTCTTACCATTTAACGAATTTTATTTAGGATTAGTGAAATGCATAAAATTTTTACAGTCTTACTCAGCCAAAGCTTTAAATTTGCATTCAGTGTGTTGGCTGCGTTTTCCATCCACGTTGGGAAGTACACTTTTTTATTAAGAAGGTAATCTATTGTGGCATTGTAAAAAAAATTAACACGCTTATCAAACAGGTAACTTATTTCAAAAAATTGTAATGTTATAGCCCTGACATCACTCTTTTATTTTCCCTTTTCCAGGTATCGGAATCCCACTAGGTTGACCGGGGCAACAACAAACAATTGAATAGTCAATTAGAAAGCAACCTTCTAAGCCTAGCATCAATAACTAAGAATAAACCATTAAAGCTAATTAGGTATTTTTTTATGTAAAAATGTAATTAAATAATGAAATAATCAAAACAATTTGTTCGTGTCACTCTTCACTCATTGTATTTGCTTTATGTTCTTTATGAATAAAACACTGTATGCTTACTCTTTAAAACAAATTGAGTTTTTATTTAAAATGTATTTGTGTTAACATACATTCTTGGTAATTTAAAACGTTGGAATAATAATAATGAGAAGTTAGAATTCAAATTTGAATTACGCGCGTCATCAAAATGGCCGCCGCAATGGATGCCGGGAAGGGGCCAAAGGGGTACATTTTATTGTAATTTGCGGTTCTTAAACTATAAAAATCGAAGTAAATATCACATCAAAACATGCTAGAGATAATAAAGAATCTCAATAATATATTTTCTGTTTATTTTGGTGTATATTAGAAACCAAACAACGTACCCAAAAATATCTGTTTTTGGCCCTCCCCCCTCCCCTAAAATGTCATAAAATAAAATAATTAATTACGAGCTAAGTTTTCAGCGAATTTTCGTAAGTTTTACGGCAATCGATAGGTATTTAAAAGCGCTATCTATTTGGTGAATTTCATCAAAAAATATTGAATAGGAAAAAAATTCTAAATGAAATAAATTTTTTTGCGTTTTGTCGCTTAGGTCCAATACTGCGCTTGATCGATTAAATGAAAAAAATTTTATTCATTTCGAATTTTTTTCCTTTTCAATATTTTTTGATGAAATTCACCAAATAGATAGCGCTTTTAAATACCTATCGATTGCCGTAAAACTTACGAAAATTCGCTGAAAACTTAGCTCGTAATTAATTATTTTATTTTATGACATTTTAGGGGAGGGGGGGAGGGCCAAAAACAGATATTTTTGGGTACGTTGTTTGGTTTCTAATATACACCAAAATAAACAGAAAATATATTATTGAGATTCTTTATTATCTCTAGCATGTTTTGATGTGATATTTACTTCGATTTTTATAGTTTAAGAACCGCAAATTACAATAAAATGTACCCCCTTGGCCCCTTCCCGGCATCCATTGCGGCGGCCATTTTGATGACGCGCGTAATTCAAATTTGCTAATTTTTTTTTTTTTTTTTTTTTTTTTTTTTTTTTTTTTTTTAAAATTTTTTTTTTAAACAAATACATTTTAAAAAAAAACACAAATTTGTTTTAAAGAGTAAGCATACAGTGTTTTATTCATAAAGAACATAAAGCAAATACAATGAGTGAAGAGTGACACGAACAAATTGTTTTGATTATTTCATTATTTAATTACATTTTTTATAAAAAAATACCTAATTAGCTTTAATGGTTTATTCTTAGTTATTGATGCTAGGCTTAGAAGGTTGCTTTCTAATTGACTATTCAATTGTTTGTTGTTGCCCCTGGTCAACCTAGTGGGATTCCGATACCTGAAAAGGAAAAAAAAAGAGTGATGTCAGGGCTATAACATTACAATTTTTTGAAATAAGTTACCTGTTTGATAAGTGTGTTAATTTTTTTACAATGCCACAATAGATTACCTTCTTAATAAAAAAGTGTACTTCCCAACGTGGATGGAAAACGCAGCCAACACACTGAATGCAAATTTAAAGCTTTGGCTGAGTAAGACTGTAAAAATTTTATGCATTTCACTAATCCTAAATAAAATTCGTTAAATGGTAAGAAATTCATTAATATTACCTATCAAATAATAATATATTCTTACTTCTGTTGTAATGTAAAATTTGTTTCGTGGTTCTAAAAGAAATAAAATACAGGATACAGCAATTTTTTTCACTAAAAAATTGTATTCTTTTAAACATATATACAGATTTAAAAAAAACAAACACAAATACAACAAATAAAAAGAAAAAAACAAAAACAATAAACGTAAATAATGACAATCACACAAAATTGGAACGCCCGCCACGGACCGGTTGTTGACGAATTAGCGTTTCCGTGAACGGATCAATGCCCGTTCAATAATGCCCATTGATTTTGAATTCGAAATTTTTGGAGAACGGATGTACGTCCGATCACTAGAGCCGTCTAGTGAAAGAATATAAAATGGCATCTTGTGGAAAAATCGGACATAGATCCGATTTTTCCCGCTAGAAGGTCCGATTTAGACGACAGCGAGATCGGAACATAGTCCGTGAACAGTTGAAGTTTGTGTTGGTTTGTCAGTCTGTTCGGCTGTTGCAGCTTCCAGGCTCCACCTCCAGGCTCCAGCTACAATAAAAACAAAACACGGACGACAAGCGCTTTGGTAGTTTAGAGGCGCATTGATCTCAATAGCATTTTGCTTAGCTCATTGCCAGAACTTAAATGTTGTAGCCTTGGCTTGGCATTCGATGGACAGTAAAGCAACTTGATACAGGTTTTTTTGAAGTGTCAAAGAAATTAGCAAAATTTCAGAATCGAAAGTAGTAAAAGCCAATTTTGAAATGACGACTCAGCCAAGTCATAGCAGAAAACGCGTTTGCTATTATTATGATAGTAAGTATTTTTAAACATCTTTGCATTTATTGTTGATGCCGCGTGCTGTGTTGGCGGCGTTCTTTTGAAAATGTTATTGCATAGATAGAGTAAATGTTCTTCTTTTAAATGTGCATGCTTTGAACTTGAATTTTCTTATCAACTTGAGAGCTGATCTATTTTTTCTTTAAATTTTGGGTTGCATCAAATGCAAGCGCATCTGCCTAGATACAAATTTTGGCGAGTAGGACGTCATTTATGCTATCTTTGAAAAGTATCCTTAATCACGTAAAAACTAAATAGTAAAAACAAAACATGGAACCTGGGATAAACCTGAACATATTAGTGATGTTTGCATGTCAACTATTGCTTAGTGATATATATTCATCTAAAAATGCCAAAATCTTAAGTGTGTTTAATTGATGTCATACCTCTTGTTGGGGTAGGGATTGAGTGTTTAACTTTCCTGACTAAAATATTTATCGTTTTTTTGTGTGTTTTCTTTCCAGGTGATATTGGAAATTTTTACTATGGGCAGGTATGACTGATAGCCTTTTGTAGCCAATTTATGTTTTCTTACTTTTTTTTTTTTCTAGGGACATCCAATGAAACCCCACCGCATACGCATGACTCACAATCTACTTTTGAACTATGGCCTATACCGGAAAATGGAAATATATGTAATATTAACAATTAAACCTTTTGTATTAAAATATCATTTCTATAACATTAAATACTTCTCTAGCGACCACACAAAGCTACAGCTGAAGAAATGACAAAATTTCACAGTGATGATTACATCAGATTTCTGCGAAGCATTAGACCAGATAATATGACTGAATACAATAAGCAAATGCAGCGATGTAAAATTAATTTCAGAACAAATTAGTTTTTGCGATGTGTCACGATAATTTGTTTTGTTTTCAGTCAATGTTGGTGAAGACTGTCCTGTTTTTGATGGACTATATGAATTTTGCCAGTTATCTGCTGGAGGTTCTGTTGCTGGGGCTGTCAAGCTCAACAAGCAAGCAACTGAGATAGCAGTAAATTGGGCCGGAGGATTACATCATGCAAAAAAATCTGAGGCTTCAGGTTTTTGTTATGTAAGTGATTGGTTTTGTGGCCATAATTAGCTTTCTTTCCTTCAATAATTGTTTTATTAAAATGGTGTGCTTGTGCAGGTGAATGACATAGTGCTAGCGATTCTTGAGTTACTCAAGTATCACCAACGTGTCTTATATATTGACATTGATATTCATCATGGAGATGGCGTAGAAGAAGCATTTTACACCACCGATCGTGTTATGACGGTTTCATTTCACAAGTATGGCGAATATTTTCCTGGAACAGGAGATCTCAGGGTAAATTGCTTGATGTTCATGGGGAAGGAAGAGCGCGCAGACTAACCTGCTTTCATCTGTAGGATATTGGTGCTGGCAAAGGAAAATATTATGCTGTGAACTTCCCTTTGAGAGACGGCATAGATGATGAAAGCTATGAGCAGATTTTTGTACCTATAATGTCAAAAGTGATGGAAACTTATCAGCCAAGTGCAGTGGTATTGCAGTGCGGCGCCGACAGTTTGTCTGGTGATCGTTTGGGTTGCTTTAATCTTACTTTGAAAGGTTTGTATTATAAATATATCGGAAAAAATGAAGCCTAGTTCGCTTAACCTTCATGCTTCTATTTGTGTTTAGGTCATGCAAAATGTGTAGACTTCGTGAAAAAGCATAACTTACCTTTACTTCTACTCGGAGGCGGTGGTTATACTATCCGTAATGTTGCGCGTTGTTGGACGTATGAGACTGCGGTTGCATTAGGAAACGATATTGCAAATGAACTGCCGTACAATGATTATTTTGAATATTTTGGCCCTGATTTTAAGCTGCACATCAGTCCGTCGAACATGGCAAATCAAAATACTCCCGAATATTTGGATAAAATCAAGTAAGCTGTCCATAGTTTCTCTATCCGGTGAAGTTCTAGTTTTTTCAATGGTTGCTTTGTTTTTCTTAGAACCCGTCTTTTCGAGAACCTCCGCATGTTACCACATGCTCCTGGTGTTCAAATGCAAGGTAACAAACATTTTCTACCTTTATCGGGGATACTTGGTTAAGCTGGAAATCTTATTAACTCGCTTGTTTTTGCTCCAGCTATTCCCGAGGATGCCATAAACGAAGATTCGGACGAAGAAGACAAATCAAATCCAGACGAGCGAATATCTATACGAGCGTCTGATAAAAGAATCGCGCCCGACAATGAGTACAGTGATTCAGAAGACGAAGGTGACTCTCGTCGAGATCAGAGGTAAACAGTAACAATTATTCATTTGTTTTTTCTGAATTTGAGTGTTGATCTTTGATATACCATTTTGTAGATCTTTTAAAGGGGCCAATCGTAAAAGACCAAGAACCGAAACTGCTGAAGGGGTTGCAGAAGCAAAAAAAGAGGAAAAGGACGATAAAGAAGTGAATGGAGAAAATAAAGAAAGTACGCCGAAAGAAAACACAAAAGAAGTGGACAAAAAAAGTGAAGTTGCACTCAAGTCCAGTGGCGAATCTTCTAGTGAAGGGAGTAGCGCTTTGTCCACCGCCAATGAAATGAAAGGTTAGTTTAGTACTGGCCGTATCTTGTTTCACGTGCACCAGCGTTGCGTATTTTATACGTAAAATTCTTATTTTCAGAACCCGAAGAAGACAAATCTGTATCGCGTGAATCAAGCTCTCCTGCAGCCGCAGTAAGTGCGGACAGTAGTAAAGGAGAAAAAGCTTGATGAATCTATCATTATGGTTTTATTTTTTGCTTTGATTTTATTTTGAATGGCAATTGTTCGATGTTGTTCATTTATCCTCCAAACCACTATCTGTACCAATCTTAATTAGAATGTAAAATCTGGTTTCCATAACCTCAATAATGCCCACACGCGTTTGCGGCCCTCAATACATTTTTACTAAGTTCTTTATTCGACCAGACTTTTGTTTTGTTTTTTACACTCTAAGGTATAACACAGCATTTCTCTCCGTCAATCACAATATATACCGAAAGGCGGGTATTTCAGAACGATGAGGCATTTAACTCTGCCATTGCTTGCTATATACTATTATTCATCAATCGATAGAATTGATTCTTTGGAAGTTTTTTGTAGATTTTTTGTAAGTAGGCGTGGGCCTCCTAGATAACTTAACGGGTTAGCATAGTTGCGTACTACACTTTCTGCACCGTACCGAGGCATAAGGTAAAACTGATTGTCTTTTGTTACAGTGTTTCTGGTTACTGCTGTAAAAACCAATCGTCATTTAGAAAAGATAGTAATGCTGCCTAGTGTTGTTCGTCAGCACCTTTTGGTTGCTGAGTTTGTTGGTTGCTCTCCGTCGGATATTCCGTACCATCAGTTAGATCCTAGTAAACGACGTGGATTCAATTCGATTGATTTTACCATAACATTGAATTATTTTCTCAGCCTCGTGATGGCTTTCAACTCACCTTTCCCGTGTTGGCGACACTGACTGATCCATCGTCATCGTCGTCGGAAAGGAATGCTTCGCTAATGCGTTCAATGGGTGCCCTCTTTTTGGGGGTAATTAGAATTTCTTCATTCGTGCAAGGATCTGCATTCGAATCGAGTGAAGTATCGGCTAGAGGGGCAGGCTGTAATGTTTCAGATTGCCACGGTAAAAACGTGAGGGGTACAAACAGTAAATCGACTATCGGGATGCACTTTCAAAAAGAATGGCTTCAAATACTCACATGTTCAGCTTCGTAGTTTTCGTATTCTGCATCAGCATCATGGTTTGCGTCCATATCGCCACGTACGTTGTTTTCTGGTACTAACTGCGATAGGTTAATCAAGTCTATTTCTTCGTCCAACAGGGCATCGTTTTCCAGGGTGTTTTGCGCGCTCCGTAGCACATCGGTTATCATCTCGATCACTAACGGCATGCATTGCATTAGGGCTGCAGCAGATGGTGTTTCTTCAGAGGGATGAGGAGCTTCGGTATCCTTACCGTTCATGGATGGCATTCCTTCTGGTTTAGTCTCAGACTGGATTTTGAACATTGCAACTGTTTTTAGAAATATGCTGCGTCAAAAATAATGCTATTGGATATACCCCTTCCAGAGAGTCACGCGAAATCGTCCCTGTTTCGTCAAAACTCGATGTGACTTCTCGACTTTGTTCTGAAATATCCGACATTAAGGTGTCCACCTCTTGGTCGTCCAAGTACGGAATAGCATCAGACGGAAGCTGGCTATCGTTTGATTTTTCTAATGGATTCTCGTTTTCCTGGCTGGAGATTGATTCCAATAAATTGTACACTATTTGAGTTCCACTGGTTGGGATGGCCTCGTTTTTCAAGCCATTCAAGCCAGACTGTGACTCGAGTTTTGGGATATCCAGGACCTGTCTTAAGACAAGCTTAATTCAGAAGAAATACACCACGTTTTTTGTTTGTTTTGTTGTTGTTTTCTGTTTTCAAAATTATAAGTACGGTGTATTGTTAAGACCTACACCAGGAGGCAAAGCTAGAATGTGCTTACAAAAGGGCTATGATGATATCAACTAAATAAATGGACTGTATCAAGTATGAACGGGAGTACTAACGTGAGCAACCGGGGCTGTGACACCCGCATTTCGGATAGGATTATTCCGCAAGGCAGGACGAATAGGTGCTTTCGGCCCAGACGAAGTGAAAATCAAAAACTGTTCATCGTCTTGCAAATATTGGCGCCTCTTGCTACGGCGGTGAGTCTTGCACACATAGATGGTCAAGGCAATCAATCCTGCAAGGAAGATGCAACCCAATCCAACGAGGATTCCTGTCGAGACGTTTCAGCGAGGGTACGAAAGAAAATATTAGCCAACAGATTCGCAAGTTCAAAATGTACGTAAACGATGACGCACTGTTTGACGTAGTTGGGTCGTAATTTGCAGGGCCGACAAATACGGGCTTGTACGGAAGTATCAGCGGAGGTTTAGGACGCCATTCCTCGTCGGATGTGTCATTGTAAGAATCCATGTCATCTTCAACTACTCCGGGAGGTGTCACTGAAAATGCTGCACATCTCGCCTCCTCTTCGATGCCTGTAAATTATATTCACGTTTTCTACGATGTGTACGTCAAATTGTTGAATGTGAATCAAACCTTCTGGATCGTGAGAGGTTACCGCTTCAAGTCCGGATCTTTGGTAACCCAGGTAAGCCAGTAGTGGGTGCAACTGGTTATCGTCCAGTTCTACCACAACATCTGCGGTTGATGAGAAAGGCGTTTTTCAGGTTAAAATTGACCAATTCAAAAATAATTCGTTGGCAATTAATATACTTGATATGCAACCATCAAAGTGATCGTAGTCGGTAAAACGCGGGTCATTTGTGATCTTGACTCCGCCGACGTGGATAGCATTTTCATCTGAAATAAATCGTATTTTAGCAATTAAAATGGAGCACAACTTTTAAAAACTTTGATTTCACTGTGATTGATCGTATTTAGTTGGTGTGTCACAAAATGTATTAGCATACCGGTAACTTCAGCCAATCCGTCTGGATGTATCGACGTGCTTAACGGACGAAGTGGAACATCGTCTCTGTCGACCTATTTTGCAGAATCCACTCTAATCATGTGATATCAAAATATAAAATAAAAATTTTTTTTCCCTACCAACAACACGGCATTAGCCCCGTTGCGCTTGTAGTAGACCGAATGGCGAGCACCGTTAAGAAAATTGATGGATTTCACTTCAGCCCCGTAAACAATGCCATTTCCGCGATCGTCTTCAATTCTCAGATACCCAAGGGCCGTTAAACTCACTAAAAGATATTTCGTCTTCCTAAAATATCAAAACGCACTTGGTCAAAGGCAAAGCAGACAACTGGGCAAAGAGAACTAATTACGCTTTGCTTGTCTGAATCAAGAGTAGAGCCTGTGCGATATTGCGAACGGCTGTTGTCGAGAATGCGAGCTGAATTTTGATGACATCCAAATCCAAAGAGGCGTAGTGTGCAGTAATGTAGGAGTCCCCACGAAAGTGTGCTCCTTTTTCTACAAAACGTGATCGTATTTTGAAATTCCCACGCTGTTGACTAGTTTAAAAAAACACCACAATTGAATACCTTCCGTGCAATACGGGCCAGAATACGACGTCATCTCGCAATCGCAATGAAAAGTGTTGGATCGGAAATCTTCGAGACAAGCCCCCTCGTTTTGGCACGGTTGTTGATCGCAAAGCATATTGCAATTATGCACGACTCCGGATTCTTCATTTCCATCTAGAAAAAAAGAAAAAAAAAAGAAAGAAAGAAAACAAAAATAATAATTTCGAAAATTATGGTATAGACGGAAATGAAAAATTCTTGCATGTTGATGAAGTACATGTAATGAATCGATAATAATATGGAATGACCACCTGCTGGCAGAGACACAAAACATCTAAAGGACTACCAAGTTTCAGTTAGTAAAACTTTAATTCTAAACAGACCGTGACAGACGTACTGGATGTTTTAAAACTAGAGTCTCGAAGTCATCACTGCAGCTGTCATACCTGGTCAATTCGTGAAAAAGGGAAAACAACAAGAAATAAAGGCGAAAAACCTTCTTACCTTGAGAGGCGTCTCGGTCTTGGTAGGCAAGACTTGCTCTAGCAGCCCAATTGGTGGCCAGGAATGTTTTACCAAATGGAAGCCAATCTTTAACATCTAGGATAATTTTCAAATGATTTGCGGAAGCAGGCGGACTTTTGAAATTACAGGTCTTAAATAGCAATGGGCGATGAAAGTGATGAGAAGCACGAGTGGAGAAAAAAATTGCTTACCACGCCCGATACCTTCAGCACCCTTCGATGTTAGATCCAGGATGTTGCCACCGACGCTCAAACCACGCAGACAGCCAGTGTAACCACCAAGAGACGTTGTCATGTAGTCCTCGTCAACTCCACCGAGGAAAACCTGGTAAAACTCCTCAGGTCGTCGAACAGGTCTAGGTGGTCTGATCATTTCTATACCATTTCATTAACGTTTACAACGTTGCTTCGCTTCGTCAGTATGTATCACATGTGCTGGCACTACTTACCCTTTTCCTTGTTAACCCACGGAGATCGTGCATAGCTGTCAATTAAAAGAAGAGGTGCTTCCACAGTACTCTTTGCTGTGTTGACGTACAAAGTTGTCGATTCTGGTTCGCGATCAATCAGGATCTGAATCGACTCTCCGGTGGTTAAGCCTTATTTCGAACGATATGGGTGACATTCAATCACAAATCTAAGTTTTGCACTCGTACGAAACGTTACCCTTGACGACGGTCGAAACGCTGTGGATCGTGTTGGCAGAGTTAAAAGTGAATACCACCTGATTGCCGTCTTCGATGTGAAGCTGGACGAAATTGTTGTGGTAATCGTAAGCATAGAAGATCAGCGAGCGGCTATCGAACGTCCGAAGGTTGATGAGTATGTCTTGTTGGAAGAACCCACTCAATCCCAGGTTCTTGGCAATGTCAAATGTCGTGGCGTTAGCTTCCACGAATGACGTGGCAGTCCGGAAAGTTATGGCATTTTGGTTGATGTCTAACGTAAGGTACGAAACAATGATAGTTGTTCTTTGTTCAACAAAGAATGGCTAGAAAACTTTTAAACAGTCAAAGAGTGTCTCACCTATCTCACAGTTGTATCCAAAATGTGCCAGAGGATTCTGTAAGAATAGAAAAGTTGCGTTGAGTCAAAAAATTGTTCTTCTTTTAGCATTCCTTTGATTAGCAATCTGAGTTCAAATGACCTAACAAGCCTTTCAATTTTATACACTTTTCCCTTTTCCCTAATGCAGCACAGATAAACCAATAAAAATACAACAATAACACAAGAAGAAAAGGAAACTTTCACCAGACCTTGCAGACGCATTTGTAAGAACCCCAGAACTCGATGCAAGACGCACCGTTTTTGCACGGATTAGGATCGCACGACGGTCGGCAATGTTTCTGGATCATATCGGGAAAGCGAGCGTTCATGTACGCATACAGGTTCACAACTAAAAGAGCACAAATTTATTTACAAAATTGATGCAAGACGTACAGCTTGACAATTTTATTGTCCTCAAACTTGTTCTGCCACTGCGAATAAGCTGTTTTAATAGCCAGGGAGAACTGACTCATGATGGACACGTACGAGATTTGACTAAATTGCATTTTCTCGTTTTGCTGCTAATTTGCTGAAATCTACATCTTATTTATATTTTAATAGGGAATCACGAAAGAAAATAACATGGAAAATGACTCTCGTTACACCTTGTTTTGAAGTTGCCAAACCCTGGCTAAAACCAACAATACTTATCTTGAACCGAAAAAAAAAAATCTAGGTAAGAACCATTAATCCCTAAAAACGAGCTCTCGTCACTTAACAGAACAAGTTTTGTGTCAAGTCAAACAAAAAGGCGTACCTTCGTTGTTCATAACCAGACCTCGGAAGCATCCGACAAGCCCATCGGTATGTACAGCAGTTTCGGAGCCAAGCATTTCCCTGAATTGATTTAGAACAAAAACAAAAAAAGAAAAAGGCTTACAATAATTAAGCAAGTATTTTGCATATCCACTTGACGGCATGAAAATCTTAGGGTCGTTTCGTACTCTGGCGCGCCTCCGATAAAAAGGGTTGCCTCGAATGGTCCAAACTCTTCGCCGTCATTCAAGTCGACAAGGATGGATTCTTGATTGACCGTGAATCTGACGTGGTATTCGTTGTAATCAATCCAGACCTGTTGCCATTCGCCCGAGTTGAGGTCACGCGAGCTTTTCACGCTCACACTTCTCGGCTCACCGTTAATTGAGAACTCGAGGGTTAGTTTGTGATCTTGAAAAACAAGGGCGTAGTGTACGGTTTAAGGGTCCCTCTACTTAACGTAAGTAATTTTTTTAGAGTTACCGTTAACAAGTAGAACTCTAAAGTACGGATGTTTCGGGTGTAACAGGGGCTGGTAAAGTAGTATAGCTCTTTCGCTGGACGTTCGGAAACTGAAAGCCAAATCACCCCGATGCCTGAAAAGGAAGTAAAATTGCCATAAAAAATCAAATGACGTACTAAACATAACATGGACAAATAATGCGTACCATCCTGGAACCTCCATGTAAGAGTCTGGTGATTTGAACGTAACTACGTACTGCTGCGTGTCTTTGAAAATGCATGGTTTTAAATGAAGCTCTTTATCATCCAAAATGTTATTTCTGCATGTAATAGTTACTCGCTTCTACACATTCCAGCGGTCCCAAGGTGATCCGACCTTCGGCTTGGGGTACAAGTTTTCGCTGCTGAAGCGCAAAAATCTGAGTGATTCCCAAATCTTCGGGATGCGTTAAGTATCCTTCGTCAGACAGCCAGCGAGGTTCATCCGCATCGCAGTTGCAAAACACGCCGGCATGTTTGCAGTTTTGGTTTTCTGCAGATTGGGTATATCATGCATTATTGGTAACATGCCAAAAAAAAAAAAAAAACGATTAGGTAACAATAATGGAAGAGAGGGGGAAAAAAGACGTACGTGAACAAGGACATCGGCCAGGTTTCGCTTTGCCTAAAGGAATAGAATCCAGTAAATTTCCTGCAGCCGAGCGGAACCAGGTGTACGAATGCAGTTCGAGCGGAGCTTTGTAACAATCGTATCGAAGGATTTGTTTACACTGAAGCGATTGAGAAATCAAACTTTGCAGCATTTCAGCGCTGAATTCTCGGTAGGTCAAGTTAAACACCACGTTATCCATGCTACGTCCGCGTATTTCCTGTTTTTAAAAATCAAGATTAATCAGCACGCATTCATTTTTCTACCAAACAAATCAGAAACAAAACAAAATTCACAGCATCTTGAGGCAGGTTGTGCTCAACCACCGTCTTGCGTACTCCACTGTGCGTCTCAAATTCGCAACGAACGTGAGCCGGAGGGTGAGGTCCATTACCATCGATATCGATCTCGTAGACCCCACTCTTCATGTACCCTAACAGTGCCAACTCTTCGCAAGTCCTCTTGTACAAAGCTGCAGTATAAGTAGCAGGTTAGCAGGCTTTCTGGTAAATATGAAATACATTTTTAGCACGTTACCGAAATGACAGTTCTTCCCAGTGTAGCCTGTCCCTGTGCAGTCGCAAACTACCCGGCCTTCGTCAACGTTACACAATCCGCCATGCTCACAAGCGTTTGGACGATGACAGGGGTCAACCAACTGACAATTGTCGAGCGATATTTCGCGGACTTCAGCCGAATAAAGTAGAGCACGAGGATCAAGCTTTTTGCGATTCATAACGAGATCCCGTATACAGCCGATAAAACCTGATCCAGTAAGAAACACAACGCTTAAAGTTCGGATTAAATTTACGAAAAAAAAAAAAAACATACCAGGTTGGGAGTCTAGATAGCCGACTCCAATTACAATGACCGATTCTTCATCTACTGTAAGCGTAGGCACGCTCGCTTGATTCAGGTTTTTGAATTCTGGTCTGCGATAATCAACAGCCAAACTGACGCCATCTAGTCCATAGACCAAGTGGACTTGATGCCACGACCCATCGGCCAAGCGTAGACCTTTTTTCAAGACTACGACACTCAGCGATTGGTTGCTGGCGTCTGCAGAGATCCGAAACTCCATTTCGCCTTTATTGAGTTTCAACTACGGGTTCAAAGAAATACACGAAAAGGATCGATTATAGCAGGGCATTCAATTCTGAATTGTTTGGACCTTACCTCCCACAAGCCCACGTTTCCATCGTCCGTTTTCCCAATACCATGAGCTAACACAGCAGTTGAGTTGCGAGTTTTAAAACCGAGATTGATCTGCAGTTTTTGCTCCGTCGGAGGTACCATTTTCAAACTAATGGCCAGTTTAGATTCCTGAAATGGCAGGGTTATTGGAACGACGGGTACGTCCTTGCATTGGCCTATCTCGGGCCGAAAAATGCTGTGGTACAAGACGTGCGGGGAATTGGTTCGCAACTTTTGCAAGATGGAGACGTCGTTGAAATAGACTTCAGACAAGCATCCAACGAAATTGTTGCTGGAACGGAGTCCTGTGGCAAATGGGGTTTCATAAAATTGAGCAATTTGAATAGTGTCATTTAAAACCTCCATAAGAAATCAAGGCAAACTATTTACCGAGTCCTAAAGGCTTGCGATCACCACCGACGAAAATGTGCGGGTCGAAACGCAGGTAATAACGAGATCCTTGGACCATCATTTTATGCTCGCGTCCGTTGAGTATAAAGTCTAGAACGTTTCCTTCATGAACCAGAGTGAAATTGTTCCAGACACCGGTAGTCAAATCTTCGCCTAAATGAACTCCGTGTGGTCCGTCACCTGATGCAATCACGTTCATTTTAGCAAACAATTATTCCATAAATAAAAAAAAACAAAACATTCTACACGATGTGTTGTCAATTTTTTCATGTTAAACCATATGCTTGTTCGTTTATACTGTAAACGTTAAGGCAAAAATTGATCGATCGCACGACGCTTGAGCAAACGATCAAGAACATTACACGTTACGTGCTATTTCGATCCTGATCTTCTGCCCACCGTCTATTTGAATGTGTTCCACATCACGGTATTTTAGTTATGCAATATTAATTACCGAAATCCACTTCGACGTATAGTGAACTATTCGCCAATAAAGTAACGGCCACGTGATTGGTGTAGGGAAAGGTTCCACCGGCGTAGAAAAGAATGGAATCCCCCATCAACGCCTAATGTTAAATATTTTCAAATGAATGAAATTAGAATGATTTTTTTTTTTACTTTAAACACATTTTTCTTGAGAAAATATTACGCGAAATATGAGGCTGATACGGTTAGATTCGGAGTGAGCTCGATCTTTCCAGTCATAGATACGATAGGAGATGTATGAATAGCCTCTAAGTGTGATGGTTGTTGCACCTAATGGAAATTCAAAAGTTTTTTTTTTAACATCGAATAAAAAAAGAGCATCAACATGACTTAGTTTTACTGTAATAATAGCCTATGTTATAAAGATTACTTACTGTCATAATCACAGCTGTCCCCCTCGTATTTGGTGCCAAAGCAATCGCATGCAGTGCTGTGGTAGCGATTCAAGCATTGGCCACCGTGACGGCATCGGTTTTCGCCCGCTTTGCACCTATCGGGTAAGACAAAGAATAAAAGTCGTTTGATTAATTTCGAGGACGAACAAATGTGTGAAACGGATAATCATACGAACTTGTCTACGCATCCTTCGACAATGTCTCGATGAGCGGAAGCCTTTAAAGGCTTTACGATGCTTAAATCGGACCCACTTTTAAGTTGCACGTTCCTTAGACATCCGACAAAATGCTCAAACAGATAACTGGATTCCACCTCATCTTGCGCCCAGTTCATACCTTTAATAAAGCATTTTCATTACGCCGAAAAGCATTGCACAATCAAAAAGGTGTTTTATTTTATTTTTTTTTTACGAAGCAAGATGGACGCTGTGTAAACTTGGTTGCTATTCATTATACGTAGAAAATCCAAAGAGATTTCTAATTCTCACCTCCGATAAAGAGCGTCGAATTAATATGTTGGCGTCGTCCATAGCCTTCGTCTTTGTCGAGGCCTTCAATCACTATAGACTGCGTTTCGTCGTCCACTTGCACTTGCAGGGATGCGATGGTTGGGTCGACGCGTATCCTGACGCGATGCCACCGATCGCGGTTAAGACCTTTCCCGACTAATAGTGTGGTTTCGTTGGCGCCAAATACGTGAATAGTTTTCAATTCTCCGCCTTCCAAAAGTACGTACAATTCGTATTTGGGCTCGTCCGGCGGTGGATTTCGAAGCGTCTGATACAGCAACAATCCTTGCGCTTCCGGAGACCGAAACTCGAAATGGATTTCTCTAATTTGTCTGATAAAAGGAGAATAAAGTATTTTGTTTTCATTCAAATGTCTCGGCCGTCAACGGAACATCAAAGATCATACGCAATAGATTTGTTTGTTGAAGTGTTATTACTCACCGAAGTTTGAATTCGCTAATATCAACGGCTTTTAACTGAATGAAGGGATATTCGGCCGAGAAAGTGAAAGAAGTCTCGTCGTGACCATTGGCAAGTGTGAGAATTTCGTCTTTGTCACCGTAGGACGGAGACCTATCCGTGGGAAAATCAGTTTTGTCGTTATCTCTAACGGGTTGACCGACTAGAGCGTGGCCGCACGTTTGCAGGCATTCCGCTTCTGTGACGAAATTGTTTTCATTTCCATCGCATCCTCCATAGACAAACTGACGACACCGTTGAGCCGTAGAATCATAAAAGAATTTGATCAATTCCGCCGTGCAAGGACCCGGATCGGCTGGTGTTTGACACACATGAGTCGTTGTTGCCTTTTCGACGACTTGCATCATAGATGTATCGTTGTCAGTCTCCCCATGGTTCGGAAATTCATCACGTTCCGTAAATGCAATAGAGGTGTCGGTGGTGAGATCTGGTGTAGTGGCACCTGATGATTCAACATGGTCTTCGTCCGCTAGAGCGAGAGTCATCAATAGGAGGACGAACATGAGGGCCTGGCGGTTCAGGCCTCCATAGCGGTGCTCCATGCTAAGAATTTTATTGCACAAAAACGTAAGCGATAGTCATTGTCAATCCGAAATCGACACAAGCAACCTCTCGTGTTATCTAGCTTCTGATTTATTTTTTTTTTTCCTGTCGATGGACTACCAACCGTTCTCAGCTACACGTAATAGGTAAATCGCCATGACCAGTCACGTTTTAGGTTGAATTAATAACAACCAACGATCGCGGTGAGATTACTTGCAACCTATTATCAGCTTTTTCAACGCAATCCCAAATGCTGGGCATGGTTGAGAATAGAAATCAGCCTGAAACCCGGCGAATACTAATCATATATAAAAGAAAAAAAAAAAAAAACACTTCTCCGTTTGCCCGGTTTTTACCGCCATAGAGTCTTGATCAATTCACGGAGCGCTATAGGATCTCATATCTCATAAATGATTTCCTCGCAGCTTAAAGAAAAAACGATACACCAGTTTCAGACTTTTCCACATCAAATCGGATTTGTTAACATGGTACGAATCAATGTTAACACCGATAAAAAGTGGAAATAGGGTTTTAAAATTTGCATTCTTTTTGCAATTTTTTTTCAAAGCTTTTGCATGAAGCTTTTAACTGCACTTCTCTTCAAGTGAAATACAGTGTGCGACGTAATTGTTTTCAATTACGCTTTAAAAGAAGCTAAAAAAAAGCTCGAGAAGAAAAACTGACCATTGATAGCAATCGAATAAATGCTTAATGCAGAGAAACTCACCCCATACAGCCGCCGTACAGCAATCAAACAATGCGGCTAGCTGTAGCGCCTTCCACAGTCTCGACAGCGAGCAACGGAGTTTGCTACTGACAGCAGGCGGACAACGATACCGGTCTTATAACGCTTTAAGCGCACATAAAGCGTCGGTAGGGTTTAGTGGCGTGCAGCACAGTACTAAGGTGTATGTGGCAAACGGAACTAGGGGAAAGAAAGGGAAAGGACGCGTAGAGGAAAGGCATTTTTTACGATTCGCCTGACGCATACAGGAGTCGCTTATTATTCTTGTCCTGGAATAATATACAGTAAAGGCGTCACGGAACTGGATTATACATCTATCGCTTGGGATCCTGCACAAAACGTGTAAGATTATTCGTTTCGGTGGGTGCCATCGAGGCAACGCACAGGTTTTGTGTAAAACGAATGCATGGCGACTTTTTACATCGAAGTCATGGAACGGATGTGGTGATTGTATTAACCAGAAGACCTAGTTTCAATTCACTTTAAAAAAAAATTAATCTGAGGTCTTTGGTACATTTAAACGAGCTGCCAACTCTTGCCGAATATGATCAGCAATTTTGACACGCTTCCGCTTCCTTGGACGCACCCCTTGGTCCGAGGATGTCCCGGCTTTCTGTAAAGGTTCCCGAGTGCCAATTTTCTTCTTTTTCTTCTTGCAGGATAGAGGGTTTGGTCCTTTTGCTTTCTTTCTTTTGAAACGTTTTTCTTCTCCAGTTTGACTGCCGAGTTCCTGTTTTTTTAGCTGACGCAATCGTTCCATAGTGCAGCCCTGATCATGAATACTGGAAACACGCAGAAAAGAAAACTCATTTCCATGCTCTTGAGATGATGCCTATTTCACTCTGCAATTTTGTTAAACTCTTTTTCTGTACCACCTTGATTTGATGGTGGCTCCAGCCAACTCAGTGCTTTGCTGTGATGGTTTTTCAAGCGTGGGAGAGCGAAAATGTAGGTAAAGAACCGGCGTCCCAGGAACGGCCCTTGCAACTTCCCTCAAACTTGGATCTTGTGTTGCAATTATATACCTGTGTGGTTAAAATATTCAAAATTAGATTTTAAAAAAATTAAAGGAAATATAAGAATAGAAAAGGAAATTTGCACTTGTGAACTAAGTTAGATACTGTTGAATGAGGCTGTTGTAGACAATATCTACACTGGGTAAAGAATAACAAAACAAAAACTGGAAGAAAGTTGACACGAAAGGTTTTTTTTATCACTGAAGTGCCTGGTTGATGCACAAACTTCTATCTGTGAATGTTGGTTTCGCAGCTCATGTACAGAAATGTCAGAGAACAAAAACGAAGAAACCAAACGTTGGACAACAAGAACTGTACATAAAGGAATCACTGGTATGGTAAATGTTGACCTATTTGGGTTGTTGTCCGCTATCATGGACTCGAGACATTTTGATGCAAGAACAGGTTTTTTTTCATGTCCACATTTATGAACAGCAAATTGTTTGCAGATACTTAATGCACCATTAATTGAGGGGCCTAGAATACACAGAATAAACAATATTGATAGCAGACAGTTGCTTCCATAGACAATTAGTTACCTATTTTTTCCATTTCTAAGATAACACACTGTGTAGTTAGTAGTTTGAGCTCACATTGAAAGTACTTCGATAGTTGTTCACTGACTCTCACTTGCCCCTCCAGGGCAGCCAAACACAAAGTTCCATCCACTAGAACCTGATAGGGTACCCGAAATCCGTAATTATTCCGGAAGAAGCTCATATAACGATTAACTTTCCGTTTCTGTGTGATTTTCATGGTAAAAACCGGATCAAGTGCACGGTCGTGTGATCTTAAAGTTAATCACTTGCAGTAGGACTGAAATCTGAAACCAATAAGTACAGAATTTTTTACGAATTCGTCTGCTGCGACATGTGATGGATTTCTAAGTCATTTAAAATTTTATGTAGAACTTTAAAAGATTCAAACGCTCTAATTTGTCTTCGTTTCTAATCCCAGATTCGTATCATATCGGATTGGATTGGATTGAATTGGTGGATTGGATTGAAAATATGTTTTAGTCTAAAACATATTTTCACTTTTGAAGGAAAATGGAACAGTACATCCTCTAGGGGATAACGATAGAACTCAATGGCTCTGGGACCATGTTATTAACACGAAAACGAAACTTTTATTAAGACTTTAATTAGTAGTAGCAGTAGGCATCAACTTATATCTTTGTTTAAATTTTAAGTTTTCCAACAGACTTTATAAATTAAGTTCATTTTTAAAATCATGTTTTTATTCTTTTTGCTAAATAATAATTAGATGGTTCATTGTTATGTACTGTACCTTTGGCCTCCTATGTAATCATTGGTATTATTATGGGCACAATAAATAGTTTATAGGATTATTATGTTGACTTTTTTAATTGAACTATATTTTTTAAATGTTGGAGTTCTTAGTGTACAGATAGGATTATGCATTTGGTTTTCTGTTATTCATAATTAAGAAAAGAAAGGACTTCGAAGACCTGTGGAAGTGGCAATAAGGACGACGTTGAGCATATATAACGTCGGAATTTGTATAACTGCCCAGTTCACATAAAGCAGTATCTTCAGAAAATTCAAAATGGAATACTCTTTCTTCGACTTCTTAGTCTATTTTCTCGGACCGTTTCTCTTATTCGGCTTAAGATGGATTTTAAACTCCATACTGAATGTATTTTTACCACACCCAGAAACTTTACCATCGCCGAGAAAAATCCAACCAGAAATAAAGCTACCGTTATCACCAATCAAAGAAGAAGCCAGTTTTTTGCATAAAGATGCTGGCTTTTTACCCGATGGAAACAATTCCATGAACAACCCGGATGAAATAACAAGTGAACTGCCGGCTACTTTGGTGACAGCTGAATTAAAAAGGATAAAACTTCTGCGAGAGCTGGTAGAAAATGCTGAAAAAAAGCTCCTACAACTGGAAGCCGCATTCGACGCTGAGAAATCCACTTTAATGCAATCGGTTCACACGTTTAAATTAACCCTCTTGTCTGTCGAGAAAAAACACTCAACCGTTAATCAGCAATTAAAAGAGACTTTCACCAGAGACATTATGGAACTGACAAGTTTGAATGAACGTGTTCAAGCGGCACTGAAATTGTCAGAAAAAAAAGAGCAAAAACTAGAAGAAATGTTACGAAAATCCAGACAAGAGACAGCAGCATTAAGAACAGAAATGTTACATGCACATGCCGATCAAAAGTCTCACTCAAAACAACATAAACAACTTGAATCCGTTGTTGAAGAAGCAAAGTATGAGCTCGAGCAATTAAAAGAGACTTTCGCCAAAGAGACAACGGAACTAAAAGCTTCGATAGAAGATGATCAAGCGGCATTAAAATTGGCAGAGAAAAGAGAGCGAGAGCTGGAAAACATGCTAGGAAAAGCCACGCAGGAAGCAGAAGCATTAAGGACAGAAATGTCCCATGCACTTTCCAACCAACAAGCTCTTTATGAAGAAAAAGAAAAACACCTGAACTTGGTTGCCGAAAAAGCGAAGCGTCAGCTTATGGAAGTAAAACATACCACCCAAGAAGAAATCATGGAACTCAAAGTGTCAAATCATAATTATGAAGCGGCACTGAAATTGGCGGAGGAAAGACAACAAGAACTGGAAGACTTGTTAGGACAAGCCACGCAGGAAGCAAAAGCATTAAGGGCAGAAATGTCACATGCACTTGCCAACCAACAAGCTCTTTATGAAGAAAAAGAAAAACACCAGAACTTGGTTGCCGAACAAGCGAAGCGTCAGCTTATGGAAGTAAAACATACCACCCAAGAAGAAATTATGGAACTCAAAATGTCAAATCACAATAATGAAGCGGCAATGAAAATGGCAGAGGAAAGACAACGAGAACTGGAAGACTTGTTAGGACAAGCCACGCGGGAAGCAAAAGCATTGAGGGCAGAAATGTCCCACAAACTTGCCAACCAACAAGCTCTTTATGAAGAAAAAGAAAAACACCTGAAGTCGGCTGCCGAACAAGCGAAGCGTCAGCTTACAGAGTTTAAGCAAACCACCCAAGAAAATATGCTGGAACTAAAAATTTCAAACCACAGAAATGAAGCGGCGTTGAAATTGGCTGAGGAGAAAGTTAAGGAGGTGGAAGAAATTTCGTTGAAACGGGAACAAGCAGCAAAACAACTGGCAAACGAACAGGCCGCAGCTTTGACCGAAGCAATTGATACACTGCAAGTAGCAGTTAAGCACGCCAGGGACGAAGTTTTAGGCAAAACCTACGAATCTGAATTGGATGAGGAACCCGTACAAAAAAATGAAACCTTAGAGGAGTGGTTGATAAAGCATGGTATATTAACCAGAGTGCCTCCAAAGACTTGGATGCAGCTTTTAGAACATACCGGATTCTTGATGGAGGAAAAGGCTAAAAATTTAAAGTCCAAAGCAGAAATGCTCTTCCATAATAAGCCGGATCCTGCCAAAACAGAATAAATGGACTTCCCTAAATTTTTCAAAGAAGTCTCTTTGAACTGCGAGAAGCAGAAATGCTTAACTCTCGGAACTGCAGATAACCCAGTAACTATAGCCATTCCTTCTGTTGAAGAATTGAATTGAGATTCATTAAAAGTATTTCCCGGCATTCTCTCCATTCGTTAAACATTTTCGTTAAAAGTGCTTACAACTCCCACGCTTCCTTCTATTTGTAGCTCTTTGGCTTTAAGGCAGATGAGTGTTGCCGCTAGGGCTCTCACGATGACAATTTAAGCGCTAGACCTCAGTTTTCTTTCTTTAAAAATGTTTCCCCCAATAATTAAGTTCTCTGTATAATACTACCGTAGGGGTAATAGAGCTCATTGAATACATGTTTTAATAAAAATAATTACTTGAAAAAAGTGTTACTTGTTTATCAAACCCAAGGCCTATGCCTTCGGCGGATGCTGAGTTGCACCATCTCGCAATTCAGCCCAACCCCATCTGGTATTTTAGTCCCATAAGTAGCGATCGGCCCCGATTAGCTCAAATCGGGTTAACCGCCTCGCCCCGCCCCCAAAAAGACCATTCGGGGATGAGTCGGGGGGCCAATTTGTCATCCGGGGCGGGGTGGGCAAAAAACGAGGTTACCGCGATTGCCCCGACGCTATTTGCAAAAATGGCGGAGTAAGGCGCAACATTAAAAAAGCGGGATGATTGGCCTATCAGTACCACTGTAGTTTTCTTTTGGATTAAAACTTCGAAGTTGGGTCGGATTAGTCATCAGGACGAAATCCCTTATATAGGGCGAACGTCCTATATATCGTAGTATATAGGATATTTAGGATATAATATATAGGATATATATAATACATAAGACGAAATATATAGGAATAATATTGTAACGTTATGTACTCGTCCTCGCCTTGTAACGTTATGTACCCGTCTTCGCCCTTTGGCCGACTTTCCCTCTTCGTCGACGTGACGACTCTTTGTTCCCTACGTTCTACCCCATCTTCTGTCCTCTAATTGGGGCAGTCTCCTTTTTGGTGTGAAGCCGGCCGGATTTAACGAAAACTCCTCCAATTTGATTGCCTGCTATCACCTACCTAATCAAGTATTGTAAGTTCCCATACCTTTTCTCCCTGTTAAGTCGTGTTAAATGTGTGTTACTGTCTTGTTTAATTGCTGGTGTTGGAATGCCAACAAGCATGGCCAGGTCCGAACGGTCGTGGTAATACGACCGTTGTTTCGTTTGTTGATCTCTTGTCCAATTGCTGGTGCTGGAATGCCAACAAGCATGGCCAGGTCCGGGCGGTCGTTGTAATACGGCCGTTCGTGGTGCGCTGCGGTAATGCAGGCACCGGTGAGTTCGTGGTGCGCTGCGGTAATGCAGGCACAGGTCGGTAACGCGGTAATGCGTGAACCCGGATGCATATTTGTTTGTGTTACTAAAAATCAGGAAATAGACCGAGCGGTTCTCAAAAGACACCCACCTAAGCTGTTCCTTACCCTCATTTCTTAACAATATTTATTGTATAGTAATAATACTTAGTAACACGTAATCTCTTCACGATTAAATGTGAAGTATGTGTTGGCTAGATGGTGAAGTATTGAATCGTTAAAAGACCTGAAAAGAATCGATTCTTTGGAAGGTCCTTACCTTTAGCGTTGGCGTATTTATCGTCTGCACGTTAAGACGACGTCTCAGAGACCTTGTTGTTAGCATTGGCGTATTTATCGCAACTTGATCTCAGCCAACGCGACGAAACGGTAGGACGAATGTTACCATCACTTCGTTGTACCGTATGTCCGTATCGTCGCGTCTTCCAATGTGCTGCCCTCAGCGGCAAATATTTTGATGCTTTCGCAAAGCTAAAAGCAGACGCTATTGCCAATGGCAAAATCGAATGCTTGCCGTTGGAAATTGACGGCAAGGGTGCGTTTTATCGTCAACTTTTTAGCTCAACCCGAACTTAAATTGAGCTCAATCAGTATTTTTCGTTAACCAATTCGTCACAGTTGAGCTCGATTTCCGTTTTATGGTTAACAAAAAGTTCAATCGAGGTCGTGCTCGACCAAATTTTGCGAGCTCAACCACAAAAGTTCAACCACAGTTCAGACTGTGGTTGAACTACTAAATTCAAGTTGGTTGACCTTCCCACTTTATAATAATTCTTATTTTCTTTAATCTGGCAACCTTTTTTGTGTTCAAGCCATCACAGCAGACGGCTTTCTTTAGATAGGGACGTGGCACGTGGGTCGTGGTACACGTTTGTAAATTTTTTTTCTATCACAATGAATACAAAGTGCGAAAGTGTTTTAAGACCAAGAGGTAAAATATTTAATAAAAAAATAAAAATATATTAAATAAAAAAATATAAAATAAAAAAATGTTAAACTTTGTAATAATTCCTGACATTTTATATTGTATTTATACATAGGTTACAGCATCACAAACATTAAGTACAACGTATTACTATCCTTGGGTAGCCTGTGCTAAGGACGGCATGGTTCAATTTGCTCATTGCACATGTCCAGCAGGGTAATATTTCATCTAACTGTTTTTTATATTTTAACAATATCATTAGTCTACATAATAGTTAAATTGTTTTCCAGTCTAGGTGAAATGTGCACACATGTCGCAACCCTTTTGCATGCAGTGATATCAGCTCATGAAGTTAAGACCAACACTAGTTGTTTGTTGTTTGTGATGCTGTAACCTATGTATAAATACAATATAAAATGTGATTCACATTTACACGAAGAAATAGTTTGATGAATATACCTTGGCTTTCAGCACGACTGTGTTGCTTGTCAGCTCTAACCCACTAAAGTCCCTAAACCATTGGTTATCCAGATTCTGCTCCATGGCAGCAATAACTTCTTTTTGAACTTGCAGTGGTTCTCCAGTATTTCGACTTTTTTCATTTTGAAAATAGTCAATTAGCTTAGGCCACGTCACTGCCGGAACAATTAGAATGGCATCACGATATTTTTTCCAAAGATTTTCGTCAATCCAGTTTGGATCATCAATTTTCAACGACGACAAAAGCTCTAACAACCGATTCTTTGCTATCGGTTCAAGATTTTTTGAAAATATTGAAAGTTCAGGCATTGTAAACTACACCCATTACAAAAATTGTTCACTTTCATTCGTTTCCCACCAAAAATACTAAAATTGCCAATGCTTTTTTGTTTGAGGTTGCACCAAACTGGGAGAAAGACCTATCCAAGATGGCAACCTCAAACCACTCTATATCTCTAGTTCTCAACAAATCGGATTGTTTCTTATTACTGTGGGTTCTGAAGAACTTGCATAATACCCACGGTAAGTGTTTAAGTTATTGAACATTCTTAAAATACGTAATGGCATAAACTAATAACTTGGCTTATCCTCTGATTCAGTGACAAGAATGTCGGCAAGACAGAACCTTGGACAGACAGTTAAAAATAAAGGAGTAGGAGGCCGTGGACGTCCCAGAAAATCCCAGCCTATTGTGGAAAATCTGACTCAAGTACAAAAAGATCTTCTCAACGAAGAGAATCAGATGCTGCTCGATGAGTCTTCTGGTCAGGCCTCACAGGCCAATGAGATTCATACTTTAGATGAGCCCCCGGATCAACTTCTTACTGCAGATGGTACAGAATGGCTGGTAGTGGATTCAGGAAATAAATTCAGGAATGAAAAAAATGTGGAGCAATAGAAGTGAATACAGAAAAAAGTATTTTGTATTTGTATTTGTATTTGTATTTTATTTTATTTGGTATTTGAGGTTTTGGGAGAAAAAATGTATTTTGAAGGACGAGTATTTTAAAATACAGTATTTGTATTTTTAAAATACTCGTTTTTTTTCAAATACGATACACTGGATACAAGTGCCAAGGATGATTTCTATGGCACCTAGCAAACACACGCAAGAACTGCATGTTTTTTGTGACGCTTCAACCAAAGCGTATGCAGCTGTTGCTTACGTGAAATCCAGACATCCAGATTTCATTCGGCTAATTTGTTGCAAAACAAGAGCTGCACCACTCCCAAAGAACGAGGTATCTCTACCCCGGTTAGAGTTACTTAGTGCCGAACTCGGCAGTGTTCTAGCTGAAAGAATCGTCAACGCAGTTGACAAGGTAAATTGGGAAGTGCATTTATGGAAAGACTCCATGGCAACCCTTGGATGGATTCGCGGAGAAGCAAACCGTTGAAAGATGTTCGTCAAAAACAGAGTTGAAGCCATCCAGAAGAGGTTTGGGCCAGATCACTGGAAACGTTGTCCGAGGAAGGACAACCCAGCAGACCACGCATCAAGAAGCTTGAGAGCAAAGAAGATAGTTGCGGCTTCTTCCTGGTGGGGAGGTCCCTCCTGGCTGAAACGGGAAAAGACGGAATGGCCGCAACTAGATATGCCGACATCAGAAGTAATGCAATTGATGGAGATCGAAGCAAAATTGAAGCAGAAACTACAAATCCTTGCAGCTAATAGTACTTCGGATTGGTTTGACGTACTCGTATCAAGAGCGAGCAGTTATCTGAGAGTTTTACGTACAATCGCCTGGATGTTTAGGATTTTGAGGAAGGAGTCGCCCGGCAGAGCAACCGAAATGATCAAAGTAGTGGAAGTGTCCTGTCTCTCTGTTCACGAAATTGCCGTCGCCGAGAACTTCATCTTAAAAATCATTCAAAAAAGGGCATTTGCAGAAATCTACGAGTCCTTACAAAAGGGAAAACCACATGGTAAACTGCTTCACGGTATTGATACACTAAGGTCCATTTGGGATAGAAAGGAGTAACTCATCCGAGCGACTGGAAGAATAGGTCCGGCCCTAAAAGAACTGCTCATCGATCCGCCCTTCCTTCTTCCATCAAACAAGAGGATTGTCGACATGATGATTCACTATCATCATGTTAAACGGAAGCATACTGGTGTCCAAAACACTCTGACGTTCTTACGAAATCGTTTTTGGATCATTCGTGCACGCCAGCGGATTAAAAGTGTCATAAAAACGTTTGTAAAGTGCCAACGAGTTCAATCACGTCCCTTTAATGAAGAAATTGCTGCAATGCCATTGAATAGAACCAAGAAAGCGCAGCCATTTGAAGTGATCGGGATCGACTACTTCAGCCCAATGTATGTGCTAGAAGAAGTGATTCTTATTGAAAAAGACAGTGATGGGAACGATATCGAGAAAACTCGTGTTGGCGAAAAGAAAGTGCATGCGTGTTGGTTTACTTGTGCAGTCACAAGGGCTGTGCACTTAGAGCTTGTGACTGATCTAACCAAACACACTTTCATGTACGCGTTAAGAAGAATGATGTCACGTCGAGAAGATTGCAAAATTATCTACAGTGACAACGCGTCAACGTTTACTTGTGCAGCAAAATTAGTGACGGAAAATCCTACTCTAGCCAACTGGCTCTTAAGTAAGGGTATAAAATGGTAGTTTTCTCCTAGCATAGCTCCATGGTTGGTTGGGTTTTGGGAGAGATTGGTCCGCTCCGTTAAAGAACCGCTAAGAAAGGTGCTGGGGAAAATGAAGGTTAGTTTCGACCAACTTCACACCATACTGGTGGAAATTGAAGCTATCGTGAATTCACGGCCCCTTACTTATGTTTCTGGCGACGCACATTTCTACGAAGTTTTGTCTCCACAAAAGTTGCTGACCGGAAGACAACCTGGAGCTACATCAGAGTTACCCGACTCAACGAAGATGAGCCGTGACGACCTCATCGAGCTGGACAAACAGAGGAGCGAACACGCCTTGACATGGTGGAGGCTGTGGCAAGAGTCATACCTTCTGATTTTAAGCGATTTTACTGTCGCAAGGGAAAGGGCACCAGAATTCCGCGTGTTGGCGAAATCGTCCTGCTGAAAGAACCTAACATCAAACGTGTTTCGTGGCCTACGGCTATTGTTACAGGAGTGATACCTGGAACCGACGGCAAGGTGCGAGCGGTTGTTTTACGACTACGTTCGGGTAAGGGAACCACTAGGAGCATCCAGACTGTCTACCCTTTAGAAGTCTAAGACGATATCGACACGCCCGTCGACGATACCGGAATCGGCACAGTGAAGAAGACTACGTCTACGAGAAAGAAGAATGCGCTCCGTAAGAAGAATTTGGAATCGCGCGAGGACGCCGGCGATTCCGGCGGGGAGGATGTTGCGGATGGCCAAAGTCCACCTGAAGATAGAATTTCTAAATTCGGAAGGCCCGTTAGACGACCTATTATTTTTGACTTGTAACGTATGCTGTTATTGTAAACTTTCTGTAGGCCGCCAGGGGCGCTGCGAAGCAGAGCCTTCTTGTTGGCCGATATCGGCAATACCCGCCCACATAACATAAGGCAGTCCGTCGGATGTCCGACAGATGTTGGGGTCGGATGTTGAGTACATCTTTTTGATATCCTCCGGACAGCCCGATATCCGATTTGGATGTCCTATGGATGTAAATTTTTTTTGGTTTTGACCGCCCTCAACAGCGCCGTCGGACACTCTACGGATATCGGAACGGGCTTTCATTTGGCTATAAATATGACATGTATTGGACCTCTAATCTAGAAAAAACATTAGGCTATCTTAGGGTTAGAACTCGGGTCTCCCGCACCTCAGTCGAATATTATTCCACTGTGCCAATCTGCAGATGTATTACATATCATTTTCGAACAATACAATCGAATTGTTGTAAAACACTTGAGCTTTTCGATAACAAATCACATACAGGATTTTTAAGAAGTCAAGATGATGTCGAACTTAGGTTAAACCAGAAGTGTATAAATTGAAATTAAACAATTAAGGCTAAATATTTTTTGAATTTTAAACTTCAGCAGGATTTATTAAGTTTAAAGTAGTTTTTTATTATCTGAAATTAAAATCCTATCATAAGTATACTTGCTTTGAATATTATTAGATGCCGAATAATATTTATTTTCTGTAAATTAATTTCCAATGGCTTGGTTCCCGTAAGCTAAATGGAAAGCCTGTGCAAACAAACTCACGACTTACATATCTTTTATTCATTTTTTGTAATAAATTAAAAAATTAACCACCCGGCAAATAGATAATTACTCCTTTATTTTTTCAATTTTTCGTATTAAATGCTGGACTTAAAATAAAAATATGTTCAAGGGTAAAATTTGAACACTGTTAAGTTTTCCCCTTTTGGAAACAAAGAAATTTTGACAATTAATAATGAAACTTAGTGATCGGCCCCAATTAGTTCTAATGGAGTTAACCGCCCCGCACCAATAAAGTGCATTCGTGGTTGAATTGAGGTGCCACTTTTTCAACCGGTGCGGTGCGGGGAAAAATTTGAGGTTAACCTGTTGCCCCGAAGCAATTAAAAAAAAATGCCGTTCTTTCGGTTTCAGAGTAAAAATCGGGGCAAGCGGGTAGAACGAGCTATTATCGGGGTTGTTATCGGATAGATCGGGTGAAACAGTCAATCGATAATGTTTTTTGCATTGATGAATCGATTGATTGCAATACAATTGATTGCAAACCCCAATTGAATTCGGGGAGAAGAATTTTCCACACTGAGCCACGCCTCGATGGCCTGAAATGAGAAACCCGATTTGCAAAAAAAACCCCGATTAGCTCGAGGCCGATCCTTAAATTAAACAATTGAAAATCTTCTTGGCTGTTGGAAGGAGGTCCGTAAAACATAATTTTCGCACATCTATTGCACCTCCAAGGTGACTAGCCGACGGACATCCCTGGAACTACCCATTGAGTACATAGATATCTAACGGATGTTCGGCCATGATTCGGACATGGTCTAAGATTTGGGAGGTCCCCGAACTGTCGTCTGCTAGCTGTTTCGTCTGCTATTTTCGCGGACAAATTTTGGGGCACTCGCTAGGGGCGCTGACTGTCCGGATCAGTCATAACATTTCCCTCCAAAACGTTGTGAACAATGGGGAAAATAGTCGCTTTTGAGTCTTTCTACGCTGTTTTATTGATGATTAAAAATTACAAAACAAAAAAAAGAAACTTGAATCAATTCCTCTTTGTATTTCAAACATTAATATACATTAATACAAATTAATTTACCATTTTAGACAGTTTGCGCAGCTTAAGGTTAGGGGTGGCCAATGTTTTTCCCTTTTTTAAATGGTATATGAAATATGAGATTTTCCAATTGTTTTAGATTAACTTACAACTATTTTATCTAAACTTTGAAGGGTGCTCGTTATATTGCGTCAGTTGCTTTGCACTCGGCGAACCTCACTATTCGCCAACTTAAATCTGCGTCGCATCTGCGAAGCGAAGCGCGGGGTGCAATAATTCAAAGTTCCATTGGTCAAGGTAATAACAGGATGAAACGACTCATAAATCGTCAAAGATGACCAGATGTTCGTAACTGTATCTCTGTAATGCAGCGTGGAACATTAACGTCTTGCTGAAACATTTCTCTTTTTCTTTCGTTCGCATAGAAGGGAAAAGTCAAACAGATTATATCTTATTGCCCCAGAGAAAAGAAATCATCTACGGAACGTGTTCCACTGATTAATAAAAGGACTGAAACGTTTACAATTACACCCAGGCCCCATTCACCACTTTTGAAGCATCATCCAAAGAATCAATTTATTAATTGAATGGCTTCTTTCGTGGTGTTGACTTGAGGCATGAATGGTAATATTTGCTGTATTCTACAACACGTAGAGTAAACATTCTCCGCCGACAGCGGTGTCTTGGAGAAAGTGTTGGAGAAAGTTAAAATCTCCGGGCTGTGTCTACTGACTTAAAAAGTCTTCAAAAAGGTAATAGCTTCTAGGTCTCTGCCATCTATAAACATAGCCTTTAGCCAGAAATGGAAAATACCTTTTGTTTCACCAACAACAACAAAAATATGTTGCCATAAGACATAGAGAAGGTCCCAATCTTCTTTTTTGTCTACATTTTTTTCCCTCGCAGCTTCCAACGTTGAAGCAGGCTAGAATCCCTTGAAGCTGAAAAAAAAGCCACCTTTTCAGTCGTAGTGGACCCAGGGAATCCCGAGTTGCAATTAGGCACAAAACAACGATTAGGCATCTTCTGTAACCTAAAAAAAGGAGAAATATGAATGACATTCCACACACATGAGAGCAAAGTGGGAGTCCTATGCAACAATAAAACAAACTTTTAACAATTAACTATCACACCATGATCACACTTAAAAGCCACTAACATGAAAACATTACATGATAACGTAACATAAATAAGAATTGTTACCTTTTAGTGGCTTAGTCCAGAAGAAGACTGTGACAAGCAACTACTTTTCTCGTTGTTAACAACGTTTTGGAGGGAAATGTTATGACTGATCCGGACAGTCAGCGCCCCTAGCGAGTGCCCCAAAATTTGTCCGCAGAAATAGCAGACGAACAGCCAAAAACAGGCCTAGCAGACGACAGTTCGGGGACCTCCCAAATCTTAGACCATGATTCGGACATCCGACGGCAGAAATGTGCTATATGGGCGTTGTTAGAATTTTTCCCCTTGTAGAAGCAGACCCCATTATTTGTGTCAAAAGTTAGTTTCAATAAAATCAGTGATAGAAGCTGCCTAAGTTAAACTCACAAAGGTATTTAATCGCAGGTATAAGCGTTATTATTAAGATTAATACTTTTCAGTAATCCACCGTAGTATATTTCGCATTTGTTTGTTTTCATTCATCAACGAATTGACGGGACCGACATTGCCAAATTTATATTTTTGTCTCCCTTACATCGTCTGCATCCAAGGAGAATCATTATTTGTATATTTTGTTTTGTTTTGTATTTGTAAAATCAGGCCCACCTTTACCCACGGGCAACCCGGGCGGCCGCCCGGGGTCCACAGGTTCAGGGGGGGCCACGGCAGCAAAAAAAAAATTTTTTTAAACTAAGACAAAAAAAACGTGAATTAAAAAATGTATTCTTTTCTTTATTGATAATTTAATATGCTCGGCAAGTTATAAAAATATGTAATACAGATTTTATAAATTCAAAAAGGGTGAAAGTTCGAGCAGTACTGCAATAGCTACTTCAACATCAGGGTGCCTAGGGGGTGCTAAAAGTTATCTTGAGAGCTAGAGCCCTAGAGGGCAAATTTCGAAATTATTGAAACAAAAGATCAACGCTAATGGGAAGACTCACAGGGATTAGTGATGACTAGTTCGTTGAAAGAAGCAGAGTCAATTCAAGTCAGGTTACTCAGCTAAATTCTGTTTATTGAGTGTCTGACTGTGTCTTTTAGTATGAATACAGAATCTAAAAATAAAAGGGCTTCAGGAGCCAAGAGAAGGAAGGAGTCAGCCATAAGAAGAAAAAAGTTGAACCATTTTTGACGGAAGTTCCGAAACTTTCAGTGTTTTTTCGTCCGATTAGTGCAAGCTCGCAAAATTCAAGTGAAAATGAAATTGCTTGTGTTCCCTTGGATTGCACTGTTGGAGAAATTTTATCCACCAACAACGATGTAAGTCTGCCAAATTCACCTTCATCTTTTGAACAAAGTCCAGATACTCAGGAATTGGAGACTGGCCATGCGGCCCATGCCGATTTTTCAGTAAAGCCAGTGTGTAGCTCAGTAGATCTACAAATCACTGACGAAACTTCAACTTTGACTTTATTTTCTGAAGACCCGGCAAACTGGGATAGAGAAAACGAAAATTTAATTGAACACTTGATTTTGAATCCTCCAAAGAGCAATTCGAACTTAATTTGCCGTTCTAGTTCTAGTACCAGTAGCAAGTTTGGTAACGTGGATGACACCGAAAAAAGGAAAAGGTTTGTTTCAAAAGAAGTTTTTTATCGAAGACTGGTTAACGGTTCCAAAGAGGGGAGGGGGGGGGGCCAATGGAGAATGGTGCCCGGGGTCCCCGTCCCTATAGAGACGGCCCTGTGTAAAATATTAGAGTGCTATGCAGTGTTGCAGCGAGCGCGCTCAACATTTGTGCGGCGCACCTCCCACGCTCAAACTTTTGAGCGGCGCTCAACTCAACTAATTTTATCTTACTTGGGAGAGACTATTCATTGGCATGATAGTAAAAGCCTTAAGAAAAAAAATGCCTGCCTTGCTGTTTGAAGGATTTATGGGCATCATACATATGATGTATTGGCAAAATTGATAGAAGCAATTCACAGTGAGTATGAAGTGAAAGACAAGTTGCGGGGATCCACTACAGATAATGGATCAAATTTTCTCAAGTGTTTCAGAGAAAGAGATGCATCGTCTTCACTTCCTAACTACGACGACCTAATTGATGAAGAATTTGAAGAACATTTACTAGAAGAAGAAGCTGACGAGGACATGTTCTACTTTGATATAGGCAGAGTTGCCGTTCGATCACTAGTTCGCGATCGATTGATCTCGATCTCGATCAAAAAAAAATTTTGATCGTTTCGATCGTTTCGATTGATCAAAAATGAAATGATCGATCGATGATCGAAATCGATCGAATCGATCGCGTTAAATTTTTATCATTGTATTTCTGTTTGAATCTTTCCAGCAATTACACAGGAATAAACAGCATTATTTAGTGGGGTTACCAGACGTTTTTGAGGGTTTTTTTCCCACTCACGACCGCAGGAGCCATTTAACTTCAAAAACAGCAACATATTGAAATTAAAATTAGATAGCTTGCATCTCTTAGAAGTGAAAATTAAGCCTGCCGTACTGCACAATCTCTCACAAGCTACTGAAGAAGGTAGACCACTATTATACTTCTAATGGAAATATAAATATAAATTAATAATGCATAAATGAGCAAGAATTAGGAAAAGAGCAGTAAAACATACTACGTTGCACGTTCTCCACAAATGCGAAAATCTCATTTGTGTCCAAGTTGGTCTGCTGCGGCTGCAGCGTCTTATGGAGAAACCAACTTCTTCATGTTAAAAAATAAGTTTTCATAAATATAATTGAGATTTTCCCCCTTTCCTTCCTAGCAGTGGGTACCCTATTTATTTTTCATTTCCCAATTTTTTTTTCTAGCCCTAGTTCTATCTGGTTTATTTTTATTTAGCTATTGTTTGTGAATGGTTTGTTGTTCATCCCCTTGTAGCAGACGAATTTCGGGCAGCAAACGAAATTCTTCGGCTAAAAGAGACGATCAACTTACAAACAAAAATAAAATAAAAATATAGTAGATAGAACTGGAGCTAGAAAAAAAAAATTGGGAAATGAAAAGATGAATAGGGTACCCACTGCTAGGAAGAAAAGGGGGAAATCTAAATTATAGTTATGAAAACTTAATTTTTAACTTGAAGAAGATGGTTTCTCCATAAGACGCTGCAGCCGCAGCAGACCAACTTGGACACAAATGAGATTTTCGCATTTGTGGAAAACGCGCAACGCAGGATGTTTTACTGCTCTATAGAAAAAAAACAACACGCGAAGTTCGTCTACTATCTGAAAAAAGTTTTATGTCATCTGATTAATGAATGTTTTAAAAACTTTCTGTATCCGCCACTAGGTGTCACCACAGTCGAGATCGATTTCATTCAACCCCTTTCGATCTCGATCTCGATCCTGATAAATCGGTTTGATCAATCGATTGATCTCGATCGCAAAAATCTCGATCGATCGATCAATCGATCTCGATCATTAAATCGATCGCGGCAACTCTGGATATAGGCGATATATTGACTGATCTTCCGTTGAACAGAACACCACAAAATGAAAATGTGACCCTTCCAGTACACAGGAAGTGTGCATGTCACCTTCTCAGCCTCATCTGTAAAGTTGACATCTATAAAATTCAAGATCCTCTTATGGAACAACTGAGTTCAAACGTTTTCGGAAAGCTACAGCGTTTGTGGAACAAGCAAAGTTCCAGTTCGTTAAGTTCCGACGTAATTATGCGTTACTTGGGAAGACTTTTCGTTGTAAAAAACGATACCCGTTGGAACTCAGAGTATTCCGCAGTTCGCTGTTTCGTTCACTTACGTAATAAAAATTTCCGTCAAATGAAAAAGTTGTTCGAAGAATTCAAGATTGACTTCATCTCGCCTAATGAAGAACAATTTTTGAAAGAATACGTCAGAGTAATGAAATCTGTTTGTGAAGCGTTAGATATTCTACAGGCCGAGAAAAATGTGGGCATGGGATTTTTACTACCAACTCTATCTGTTTTGAAAAACAATTTGAAATCGCTGAAAGATGAGGCATCTATTATTCACTGCCAGCCATTAATAACAAGTCTGTTAGACGCTATTCAATCTAGGTAAATTTTTCAATTTATTTGAATGGCTATCCCATATAGCACATTTCTGCCGTCGGATGTCCGAATCATGGCCGAACATCCGTTAGATATCTATGTACTCAATGGGTAGTTCCAGGGATGTCCGTCGGTTAGTCACCTTGGAAGTGCAATGGATGTGCGAAAATTATATTCTACGGACCTCCTTCCAACAGCCAAAAAGATTTTCAATTGTTTCATTTAAGGATCGGCCTCGAGCCAATCGGGGCGCTTTTTTGCAAATCGGGTTTCTCATTTCGGGCCAAGGAGGCGTGGCTCAGGGTGGAAAATTCTTCTTCCCGAATTCAATTGGGGTTTGCAATCAATTGGATTGCAATCAATCGATTCATCAATGCAAAAAACATTATCGATTGACCCGATCTATCCGATAACAACCCCGATAATAGCTCGTTCTACCCGCTTGCCCCGATTTTTACTCTGAAACCGAAAGAACGGCATTTTTTTTATTGCTTCAGGGCAACGGGTTAACCTCAAATTTTTCCCCGCACCGCCCAGGTTGAAAAAGTGGCACCTCATTTCAACCCCGAATGCACTTTATCGGTGCGGGGCGGTTAACTCGATTAGAACTAATTGGGGCCGATCACTAAGTTTCATTATTAATTGTCAAAATTTCTTGAGAGGGGGAAAACTTAACCGTGTTCAAATTTTTCCCTTGAACGTATTTTTATTTGAAGTCCAGCATTTGAAATGAAAAATTTAAAAAATAAAGGAGTAATGATCTATTTGCCGGATGGTTTATTTTAAAATTTATTACAAAAAATGAATAAAATATATGAAAGTCGTGAGTTTGTTTGCACAATCTTTCCGTTTAGCTTACGGGAACCAAGCCATTGAGAATTAACTCACAGAAAATAAATATTATTCGGCATCTAATAATATTAAAAGCAAGTATACTTATGATAGGATTATAATTTAAAATAATAAAAAACTACTTTAAACTTAATAAATCATGCTGAAGTTTAAAATTCAAAAAATATTTAGCATAAATTGTTTAATTTCAATTTATATACCTCTGGTTTAACCTAAGTTCGACATCATCTTGACTTCTTAAAAATCCTGTATGTGATTTGTTATCGAAAAAGCTCAAGTGTTTTACAACAATTCGATTGTATTGTTCGAAAATGATGCATAATATATCTGTAGATTGGCACAGTGGAATAAGATTCGACTGTGATGCTGGAGACCCGAGTTCGAATCCTGGTATAGCCTAATGTTTTTTCATGAATAGATGTCCAATACATGTCATATTTATAGCCAAATGAAAGCCCGTTCGGATATCCTTAGAATGTCTGACGGCACTGTTTAGGGCGGTCAAAACCAAAATAAAATACATCCGTAGGACATCCAAATCGGATATCGGGCTGTCCGGAGGATATCAAAAAGATGTACTCAACATCCGACCCCGACATCTGTCGGACATCCGACGGACTGCCTTGTGTTATGTGGGTATGGCTAAATAAATTATTCTTACTTTGATAATTCTCACTTTCATAGATTTGAAAAAATGTTTTCTGACAATGAGCTTCGTTTAGCTACCATTTCAAATCCAATATTCAAGCAATCATGGCTGGAAAATTCAGAACAATTTAATCGAGCCAAGTCATTGTTGGCGTGTGAATTCAATCGACGGAAGGGAAACGTTGAAAATTCAGATTCGTAAGTTTGTAAATTTCGTAAGTTATCATAAAAATAAATCACGGAGTTTATTTGATAATTCCCTTAATAGATCAGAAGACAGTAGCGACGGAACATCCTCGTTTCATTCAGAAACAAGCCCTGAAAAACGTAGGAAAAAGGACTTTTTTTCTAGTATAACGAAGAAAATCAGTAAAGAGATTACAAACGATGAAATTGAAAAATATATGTACTTCTGTCAGACTTTGGAACAACTCAACGATTATCCAACAATGACATACATTTACAAGTATGTACTACGTATTAAAAAGCCAACACTAGCTTTATTGTCTAATAGACTCATGTATTATGATTAAATTAATTATCCATGACAATGATATAAACAGTACAATTTTCGACTTATTTTCAGACGCTACAACGTGACTCTCCCATCTTCTACGTCTGTGGAGAGGTTGTTTAGTCGGGGAGGACTAATTTTTACCCCTAAACGGTTAAAACTTACTGACAAAAACTTTGAAATGTTATTGTTTTTAAAAGTGAATCACAAAGTTTTTGAAGAAGAATGTTGACTTACTGTACTGCGTACTGACTTACCTAACTCTTATGAGTTACCTACATAACGAGTGACACGCTTTATCCATTAATAATATAATTGAATGAAGAAAGTTGATGTTTCTACTTTTCATTCAACATATAACATAGAAATAAGACAAGTTTGTAGTTGTAGAAAACAATAATTTCATTCGGTCTTTTCACCAAAAAGTGTAAATTTTTAGCGCCAGATGTCATGGAGAAATAAGCGGTTCAATGAGCGTAAAACGTTGAGCGGCGCACAGATCAAAAAGTTTGAGCGGATGGCAAGACTGGTGCTATGAAAATTAATAGATAATAAAAGGGGATTTTACAAAGAAAAAAAAAGATGGGTGACCGCTTGGGAATACAGGATGCTGTTGGCATTGCTTTTTTAAAATTTAGTATTTTTTTTTATCGACAATAAGTAAATCACGCTAAAAACAACTCGTTTATCTCGAGTTCTCCTCGAGATAAACGTTCTCCCCCCCCCCCAAAGAAAAAAAACTAAAGGACTTGCAGAATAAATAGGTTTCGTCACCTTTCCCAATTCAGCTTACCCACCCCGTTTGCCTTAGACTTCGTTTATGTTTCACTCAGCTTAAGTTAACTTAGTTGAAAATCAAACGAGAAAACTATTTTTACGTGTGCTTTATACAGCATTAAGTTTTTTAGGGACTGTTTCAAATCTAACAGAAAGTAGTCGTCGCATTACGGTTGAATATGTTTGTTTATTGCCCTGACTTTACCAAAGTGGTATAAAGTTGGGAAATGAAGAAAGCCCAACTGATTTCAGTTGTTAATCACTCTGGTTTCTAATCACTACCCGGATAAATCTTTCGCCTTTTACTAAAGATTACCTTGTTTAGGAGCACTGACGAGTCTATATGACTACTAATACTCCTACATTTCCTCTATGAGACTGAATTGACTAGCTACAGGAGTATTAGTAGCCTGGTGGAACATGCAACATGCGCCACCAGTGGTCGAAAAATAGAGCTATAGTCGTTCTACTATAATAAGCTTTCTATGTAAAGGAAAAAAAATTGGGTCGTAGAAAACAAAAAAATTTAGGAAATAAAAGTAGGGTAAAAAATAATTTGATTATACAAGAATGAACTTGAGCTTATTTTTGTAACGGGGGGAAAAATTACAAGTTCTTGCAACTTTTTGTTTCAAAGATATGCACGAAAGAAAAAAGGGACATTTTTGGGGGGTACACTAACAAAAGTAATGGCGGCGTGAAACTGGGAAAAGGAGGAAAATTTGTAAACCTGAACGCACATATACCGTTTAGGATATAACACTCTTATAATTGCGCCACACATTAAATAATAGCAAACTCATCGATGAGTATGCTGATTTTTTTTTATTTTCGTATCTTTTACGCCTGATTCGTAAAGTTAAAAAAAGGGGGGGGGGACGTAGTGCCATAAGAGGCCTTGTAAAAAGGGACGAAAAACGACAAAGTGCACAATTATTTGGGTTGGTACTGTTTAATATAATATTTGAACCGTTTAGCCTAATAATCTATCTGTATCAAAAGAGAAGATAAAAACTAATGAGTTGTATTGGCTTTCAACAGTGCCAGGCAGGGTTCTAGCAACAGCCTGGTTTCCTGGTGACTTTCTTCGTTTTTCGATAGTGGTTTGCTCTTTTTGTTCATCAGCCATATTTTCGAGATCCGTATGGCATATAACACCCAGTAACTTGAGTTTCAGTTATCGCTTCTCGGCCTTTTGGCTAAGATCAAAGTGTAGATGAACTCATTATCTACCGTCGACGTAGCGGGAACAGAAGACGAGTTTAGGGGGTTGTGGGCTTCAAGGATAGAATTGTGCACCTCCCTGGAGGGTCTTGATTCCCTCCTCAGTGAATGCACAGTTGAGTGGCTTAGGCTTTCAACCAAACCGGAAGACACAATCTCCGCACCAAGAAGACCAACAACATCAACAGAGAGGAGAAGAAGCCATCGCAACCAAAATCGACAACAACAAAAAATAAGGCGTTCAGGAAGAAAGGCAGCAGAGAAAAAAGGCAAACTGCAACGCCTCCACTAACTCTATCCTCGCAGAGCCGTAAGGAAAATATTAGAAGAGGAATCCATTGGCTACACGGGAAACAATGATTTGGCTGCTGCTTTCCTCGAATAAACCTACTCCCAAACACCACCATCAACTAACCAGATTGACTGCGCCAGAGCACATTTCGACAGATGTGAATTGAAGAACCCAACATCTGAAGAGCTCAGAATTCTTTCCTCACCTCCAAGTCCAGAAGAAATCAAGCCTAGACTCGGTAAAGCTTGCAACACCACGCCCAGACGAGACGGCTTGAAATATCGGCACCTTCGTGCACTTGACACAAGCGGTCACCTCCTGGGCACCACTAAAACTCGGGGTTCGGGGGTCGGGGAACTAAAATTCGGGGAATGGACTCGGGGGTCGTCATTTTCCCCGAGTTTTAGTGCCCTCAAACGGGGAACGGGGTAAACAAAAAAAGACTAAAACTCGGGGAATGAACTCGGGGGTCGGGGTAAACAAAAAAGACTAAAACTCGGGGAATGGACTCGGGGTTGATATTTTTTTAAACTTACTACTAACAAACCAAAAAACTTTTGCCTTCTCGAGTGTACTTCTTCGGTATCAATCTTTTCTTGAATCAGCTATCGAAATAAATATTTAAATGTTATAAAAGTACAATAAAAATAAACGTTGTTCACGCTAATATTCGTATGCCTACAGGCATAACTGCTCGCAGTTAATAGAAATCCCAAGAGACCCCGAATCCTCATCAATATTTCGAGGTCATTTTTTTGCATCGAATGTGTCGAACTGTGTGAGCAATAAGTCCGTGTTCAGTTACTTGCACTTGCAAGTGACGCCTGTTTTATTTTGCTGGTTAATTTTGGTGAAAATGACAAAAACCTTGCAGGGTTTCGTAGCAAACCAAGTGAATAAATGGTTGGCGGACCTCGAACCCACGGATTTAGTGCCTTTTAGACCATCTGGAGGATATGTCTATATCTACACGTGGAAAGGATTTCCCAACAAAAAAGGTGATTATTGCAAAGTGATTATTTTTTCTTATGGCTCTTATTTCGGTGTTGGTTGCGTGGATTCGAATAACGATTAGACAGGGATTGTAAACAATTTAGATTTTGTAATGGGATATAAAATAATTAAGAAAATTTAAAAGCATTTGGTTTCAGCTTCTTTAAATCTAATCGCTTCTATGATTCTTAACATTAGATGACTGGCGTAAAGATGGATACCGTTTTTTGCAAAACGGTAACAGTTCATTTGACTTCAATGGGATGGAGGGGAAAAAGATCTACTTCAGGTTGCAAACTAAAGACGAACCCGAAGAAGACATAACCTTTAAGAGGTACGCTTACTTACTTAAAAATCAGGACTATGCAAACACAGTAATTGTTCAATACGCGGGCGACGAAAAAGAGGCTGTTGGATTCCCACATGGAAACGCGAAAAAAAAATCAAAAACATCTGTCGATTTCGTCGGTACGTGCCCCTCTCTCTTGAAAGCAATGAAAGCAGAAGAAGGCACTCCTATTCAGGTTTATCGTAAAACGTTAGCCTCTTGCCCAAGAGAACTTGATAGACATGCTATTAATGCGCCCAAAGATGTGAAACAAGTTGCCAATGCTCAGTTTCAACGAAGACTAAAATCAGAGTTAAGTAGCAATGGACTCTGGAATTTGATGCATATCATCGACGACCCCAAATTTGTCAAGCGCTTAGCTATCGACAGGGACAAACTAAGGATATTTTGCTTTCAAGATGACTTGCTGGACAAATTTTAATGTGTCTTAAATAGAAAAGATTTAAGACCTCAGCAATTGTCTTATGACACAACATTCCTGCTAGGAGATTTTTATCTTTCTTTCCTAGTATTCCGCGAGACGGAATTCTCAACCGTTCCAGCAATCCCGTGCATTTATTTCATACACGAACGGAAATTACTTGAGACACATGAAGAGTTTTGGTCTCTGGTTGTTAGATATGTCCCTGAATTGACATCATGCAAAAACACCTTCATAGTAACCGATCAAGAAGCTGCAATAGTAAGCGCCATAAAAAAATTTCTCCCAGATATGGATTTTTTCCGTTGCTTCAACCATGTAGTTGATGACATCAAGAGAAAAATCGGTACCATTGTCGGCCTTACCGCGGAAGAAAAAAAGAAATATTCGGATCAATGTCGAGAATTATTCTCACTAAGGTCCAAAACCGATTATTATGAACGTTTGTCTGAAATGCAAACAGAATGGAACCAGCAATTCCTTACTTATTACAGTAAAAACATAAGACCAGATATCGACCGAATCGGTGCTTGGGCTTGTAATAAATATGGGTTTCCAAAATTACAACGAATCAATCGGAGTCGCTCAATTGTGTCATAAAAGGCCTCAACAATTGGAAGGAGTATCCAATCGATGCCATGGTACTGAGCCTCTTCCAGCTCTCGCAATTCTACAATGCTGAGATCATGCGAGGTCGTTACAACTACGGCCAACACCGAATTCTTCCAAAACTAGCAAATCTTTACAATGCAGAGAAAGACAAGCCCGTTCTTCCTGAAATGGTTGATCCTGCAACCATCATCCAGACAATTAAAGATGCTGAAAAGGACATCAACACGCATTTTCAAAAGTGTGACTTGAACGTAGCTCCCTTCAAAAATGTCGTCGCGACCAAAAACGATGAAGAACGACTCTCTGTGTACGAGAGAGCACTTTCAGTCATAAATGACAAAGATGGAATATCTATACGGCCACACACAGGTGAATTCGTCGTCAAAGGTACTCTAGGTACCTCACATGTTGTAACGCTTTTCCCGAAAATAACCTGCACATGCGCAGGAGCAGGAAATTGCTACCATGTATTAGCCGGTGACATGGCCATAGGTCGGCGACAAACAAAGTCGAAAAAACCGAACGCGACAGCATATCGTAAGAGGAGAAGGAAGTATGCGGATAAGAGATCCGGGAGGAAACGCCCAAGAAAACTTGATAAACCTCGGAAGAACAACAACAGCGAAACTGAAACTGGAAACAACGATGACGATAATGCTTTGGGGAATGCGTACGATGCATTATTTATTAATGATATAAAGGACAAGAAACGCCATTTACTTTCATTGAACAAGGAGAAAGAAAATATAATTAACAACGGGTTCCAATCAACTGAAAAGATAAAGTCGTTCTCTGACTGTTACGAATCATCTGATATTGATTCCGCCACAAGCTTTGGAAGTGAACGTGACAGGCTGAGGGAGATGACCAGAGAAGCAGCACGCGCAAAGTGGAATAATGGACAGATTTTTCACTTCGCCGATCTACATCCAGAACTTCGTCAAAACGAGGACAATGTCATTTTGAAAGAAAAGGTAATTAATTTGTCCCCTTCTAATTACAAATCTACAATTTTTTTAAATTTAAGGTTGAGGTGTCGAGCAACAGTTTGGTTCTGAACGGGTTGCATATCCCTACCATTTCTGATGATGATCTTTTTCGTGATGATGAACTTCAGCCGTTTGGAATACTGGGACCAATTGTTGGTAATCAACTAGTTTTTGCGGCAATCTTAAAACACAAATTAATAACCTTTTCGGCAAATTAGACACTGTTGTAATAATTATGCTAACGGATTAGAACACACACAATTGGTTTCAACATAACACAATATATTTGCTGATAACTTCCACACATATATGTATCTGAACAAAAGACTTGAGTTCTTACCCTCTTGAGAACTAGAAAGAAGTAGAAAGAGGAGAGCCAATGGATCTAAAGAGGCAGACGACATTATGGAAAAGAGGATAAGAAAGGGGTTCAGCAACTCTATGGTTTGGCAACCATAGTTGGGCACGCTTGAGTTGGATTTCATACAACAGACACAACAAGATCAGTGTATCAACGAGAATCAGCTGGACTTTTGCAGAATGAAAACAAGCTCCATACGTTACCAGAAGCCGCCGGCAATTGTCGAGATTCTCGATGTCAGTCAGCAGTAGAACCTGTTTCCAGTCGTCCTACACGTTCGACCACAAGAACACTGCCACGTTCAATTTCAAGATCACGTTCACCTAGACGGTCACGTTCTTACTCGCTCTGTCGTTCTTGTTCCCCCTCTCGTTGTCGTTCTCGGTCCATCTCTCGTTCTCGTTCTCTCTCCTTTTCTCGTCCTCGCCCCCTCTCTCGTTCTCACTCCAGCTCTCACTCCCGCTCTCGGTCTCGTTCCCGCTCTCTGTCTCGTTCCCGCTCTCGTTCCCGTTCATGTTCCCGCTCTCGGTCTCGTTCCCGCTCTCGTTTTCGTTCCCGCTCTCGGTCCCGTTCTCGCTCCCATTCACGTTCTACTTCAAGTAAACGCTCGCTTCTTGAAATTCCTTGTGAGTACGAGACCGACGAAGAACTAGAGATTGCGATAGCCGAATCTGAGTTGGAGCAACCCGTGATCCTAAACCAAAGAAATGGAGAAAAATTGCAACAAGATGAGATTAAAGAAACTGGACAACCAAACCGGTGGCTGTCAACAAAAATCATCAATGCAGCCATGGAACTCATACGCCAGAAGTTCCCAGAAATCGGAGGGTTATTTAATTGCCAATGGGGGGCAATGTTGGAGTTTAATACGGCTAACTCCCAAAAATGGATCCAAATACTCTTTAATAATAGAGATCATTTTGTTGTTGCAGCTAAAGGTTTTGGATCGAGCCTTGATGTGCTGCTGTACGACAGCAACTGGAACGGAAATGAACCTGATCAACATTTCATCTTTTGCATCGCAAAGATTGAGAAAAGTTTTGATAAAAATCTCTTCGTTGGGCTGATGGACTGTGAAAAACAAAGGGAATGTGGAAGCTGCGGACTGTATGCGATCGCATTTGCAACGGTGATAGCGCACTCGTTTAATCCATCTGAATTGAGATTTGATGTCTCAAAACTTCGCTCCCATCTCATGGAGTGCCTTCATAATGGAGAAATAGTTCCTTTTCCAACCAAAGGAATCAGGACTCGATCAAATTGGAGACCGAAGAAGAAAGTCTCAACACCCATTTATTGCGTGTGTAGGATGCCCGAATTTGGGGACCGTATTAATATTCCTGCAAGATATCGCGTGATGACGCAGTGCAACTCTTGTAAGAACTACTACCACCAGCAATGTGAAGGAATTCCGCAGGCTGCCATAGATTCCAAAAAAACTCCGTGGATTTGTTCGTTGTGCATGCTATAAACTCTAACTCTTTTCTCTCTCAAATACAGAAATTGTAAAACAGAAATAAAACCTTTTTAAAAACTAATACTGAGAAAAAAATATGACAAAATGCATATCATTTATAGCTAGAATCTAGATCTAGTCATAGTAAAGTCTGCAACTGAATGAAATTTCAAAATTTATTGTACTTTTATAACATTTAAATATTTATTTCGATCGCTGATTCAAGAAAAGATTTACATTGAAGTACACTCGAGAAGGCAAAAGTTTTTTGGTTTGTTAGTAGTAAAAAAAATATCAACCCCGAGTCCATTCCCCGAGTGTTAGTCTTTTTTGTTTACTCCCGACCCCGAGTTCCTTCCCCGAGTTTTAGTCTTTTTTTTGTTTACTCCCGACCCCCGAGTCCATTCCCCGAGTTTTAGTCTTTTTTGTTTACCCCGACCCCCGAGTCCATTCCCCGAGTTTTAGTCTTTTTTTGTTTACCCCGTTCCCCGTTTGAGGGCACTAAAACTCGGGGAAAATGACGACCCCCGAGTCCATTCCCCGAGTTTTAGTTCCCCGACCCCCGACTCCCGAACCCCGAGTTTTAGTGGTACCCTCACCTCCTAGCTTCCATCTACCATGCGGTATGGACTTATGGGATTCCGGCTTGCTGGAAGACCTCGAGGACCGTTCCGATATACAAGAAAGGTGACTCCTCAGATTATGGGAACTTTCGGCCAATATCCCTTCTTCCGACAATGTACAAGATCTTCTCAGGAATTTGGTCCTCAAGAATAATGTAAACTGCGACGAAACTAGGATGGATTTCGTCAGAGCAAAAAGGGTTTCTGCCAGGTGTTCGAGGCATCCAGGAACACACACATCTCCTTCACACTGTTATCGAACAGGCGAAACAGTCCAAGAGGGAGATGGTGATTGCCTGGTTGGACCTCTCCAATGCTTTTGGATCTATTCCTCACCCGATTTTAAATTGTCTGTATCAGAGTCTCCCCCTACCAGTCGAGCTACGTCGCATCCTGATCGACATCTACTCCAACAACATAATGGAATTTGCTGTCAGACATGATTATGTAAGAATTCATCCAACGGCTGGCGTTCGACAAGGCGATCCGTTAAGCAGCGTGGTTTTCAACCTGGCAGCTGAACCCATAATACGGACAGCAAAATCCCACAAGATCGGATTCTCAGCGTTCCAAGCTAGGGTCTCAACCACGGCATATGCGGACGACATCGCAATTGTAGGATCGTCAATCTGGAAAACGCAAAGAACTCTCAATGCCATAGAGGACACGGCAACCTCGTTAGGCTTGAAGTTTAATCCCGGTAAGTGCACGTCCTTAACACTTATTAACGGAAAATATGTTACAGACAACCCACTGTAAATTGGAGACGCCGAAATCAGACCCCTCGCTGAAAATGAGCAAGAGGACTACCTAGGAACTCCTCTAGGCTCTCGATTAACCTTCCGTCCGACCACATCATAACTTCAAAATTTAATTGAAGAAGCAGACTCCGGTTTAGCGCCCTGGTAGAAGCTAGAAGTGTATAGAAGCTGCCTTCTCCCGTCGCTGTCCCACCATCTTGCGTCAGGAAGGGTGGAAAAGGGTGCTCTCTACGACCTTGATGTCGCATGCAGAGATTTTTTACGCAGAATCGCTAACGTCCCCATTTCATCTAACATGGCTTTCTTCTACGCAGATGGAAGAGTTGGGGGTCTAGGAATGCTTCCTTTGACCGAAGAAGCCGATGTTTGGACCTTGGCCAGGGCGATGCAACTCCTGTACAGCGAAGATAAAACAGTCTTTCCATTAATCGGGCAATTGACTCCACCGAAATGCGACCAGACATCGTTGTAACATCGACCAACCCAGCTATCATTATTGACGTGACGGTGCCACTCAGCAGTGCAGAAGGGTTAGAGAGGGCAAGGAATAAGAAGATAGAGAAGTACAAAGACCTAGGATCTCTACTTCCTCTAGTCGTTGGCTCTCTCGGGTCCTGGCTACCGAGCAACGACGCCATATCTCTAGCCCTCAGCATTCGTGGAAGACGATGGAACAACCTGAAGAGGAAGATGAAAATCTTGGCCATACAAGGAGCGACCAGAATAATAGCAAAGCACTTGGCCTATCAAAGAGAAGGAAGCGATCCACCGCCCGAAGAAAATGAAGAAACAGAAGACAACAGTCTTCTGCAACATTCTCTTTAAGGGTTTTTTAACGTAGCGTTGGCACGTCGTCTCGCGAACTTTTTCCCTTAACATATTAATCTAAAACCATAATTGTATTTAGCTTTATTCCCAGTCCATTGGAAAATACAAAGCATAAAATCCTTTCTGATCTACGGAACGCCAAATGACCCACTTTTTTAAAGCACCAGCCGAGTGCTATTAATTTTCGGTTGCCTGAAAATAATCAACCACTAGCCAACGCCATCTAGCGGTCTTGCAGAATTATCGATACTGATTATCGGTAAAGCGACATATATCGATAGTGGATCGATTTTCCTTAGTAAACAGTGGAATGTGGAATCTGGTGGAAGGTCTACATTTTTATAAGCAGCACAGGGTCAATCCAGCCGAAGTCACCGAATCGTTGGCGCGCACATATTTTAAGGACTCCCACTAGAGTTAAGACTTTAAGTAAAATTAAGTTAACTGCATTTAGTTAAGTGTTTGTACAATCTTATACTCCTTTTCCCCACCATTGACCTCCTTTCCCTCGCTATCTTTTTTATGACTGTCTTCCGCTTGACCGAGGTGTCGATGACACCCAGTCTTATCATTGACCTTGTTCTTTCTTTCACACCAGTTCGCATGGCATGCGAACTGGTGGCACATTCCTTCATCTTTATTGCCCACGCTAACCTTATAGCGTCCGCATCTTGGGTGTGGTATAAAACCCACCGTTCCTTAGATGTTCGAGTTAGTTCCCCTTTTAGCAGTCGTGTGTAGTTGTTGCACTGTGTTTTCCCTACTATCGTGTAGAACCCTAATAACAAGTGTTGGAGAAATAAACGATTCGTGCCAAGACTCACCGTACGCACTGTGTCCTCTTATACATCGCCGCTCCCCACTGCCAGTCCGACCCGTGCTTCCAGACCCGACGTCACCGCACTCACCGCCACCAACAAGGCGTCAACATGTCATCAACTCCAGCGTAAGTAAATTTCAATCTAACCTTGCTAGCTGTCCTACCTTTTGTTCTTTTTGTTGTTTCCTTGTAAAACCTAATGCTTCCCCCCCTTTTGGTTTCTCAGTATCTTATGTACGTTCTTAGACCGACGACTGATGTTCGTACGATCATCTTCTATATCTTTTTCTCTGCCTCAGTCTACTTTCACTGAGGGTCCGATATACTTGTGTTTGTCTTTCTCTTACGCATCTATAATAAATCTGGTAATTACAATCCTTAGTTAAATATCCCTTGTCTAAAGTCAACAAGTTATGGGCCCAGAGTACTAATTCTTCCCTATGCCTAACAGATATAGACAAGATGCCTTCGTACAGTACGAAAGATGTAAGCCACATAAGCAAATTCAATGGCGTTAATTTCGCATTTTGGAAGCTTAACATTCGCACCGTGTTTGAAAGACACTGGTTGTATGGCATAGCCAATGGCGACACTCCGTGCCCTTTGATCAACATTGAGAACGACAATGCCAGAGACATCAGGAGTTGGAGTGACAAGGATTCTATTGTCAGACTCACTCTTCTTAGCACACTCGAAACCCAAAGTGCAATGACTTTGCAGTATTGCGAAACGGGTGCCGAAATGTGGAAAAGATTGGTCATCCAATATGAGCAGGCCGCCATTGAATCAAAAAGCATTCTCTTTAACAAATTTGGCCATTACGAGTACGTCGTCGGCCACACGATGATGCAACATATTTCTGCACTAGAAGGTATCTTCGTGCAGCTACAGGCACTTAACTGCCTCGTTGATCCAGGACAATTGGTGGGCAAGATTTTAATGACTCTTCCTGAGGAATTGGATGGTTTTCTCCTGACATGAAACGTACTAACCGAAATCGATAAAACGATTGCTACTCTAACGACCAAGTTTCTACTGCACGAATCCATGCTCGCCGCCCAAACTGAACGACGGAAGAAACGAGACCGGAATGAATCCGCTCTGCTGAGCTCTCATGTTGACTGTCAGAACTGCAGCAAATTGAACCACAAATCCGACGATTGCCGATATCAAAGAGGAGGGACCCGTGATAATATCGGCGGTTTATCCAATCACACGACCGCCGATTGCCGCAAAAGAAAGGTGGCCAATGCTGGATCAAATCACCGACGACCTTTTAAACGTGTCAAGCTCACTTGCACTTACTGTGGCTTTAATAATCATGAGGCTAAGGACTGTTTTAAACGACTACGAGCTGAACGGGAGCAGTCTGGTGGACATCGCGAAGAAAGACAGTCTAACGCAAACAAAGCCAATGGAAGCCATACATTTGATGATCCTACGTATGCTTTCCCAGCAGCAGCCATTTCTCGCCCATTATCGAATAACAGCTGGATCCTTGATTCGGGCACCAGTCAACACATGACTGATCGTCGAGAGTTTTCAACACTTTTACCCTCGTCACCTCTTACTGGCCTGTTAAAGGCATCGCCGACAGTTTATGCCAGGTAAAAGGCATTGGTGATATTCAAATTCGAACCAGAATTGGTGGGGAATGGAACGATGGAAAACTCAACGGCGTTTTGTATGTTCCCGGTCTGCGAACAAACCTCATTTCAGTTGGCGCAGCTGCGTTATTTCAACTTTCCACCATGACCAGGTATCCCTCTCCCGTAATAATCGGATCATTGCAGTTGGACAGAGGATGGGAAAAGATCTGTATCTTCTTGATATTGAAGCCGTTCCGTCCCACTACCACGCCAACTTTTTCTCGTCCGTCCCGCTGTCTCTCACTGCTTGGCACCAACGTTTGGGACACGTTCATACTGGAGCTATAAAAAAACTGGCTCAGGGCCACCATGTCATTGGACTCAACATCGCAGCTGATCAGGACACAGTTATTGCTCCGTGTACTGGCTGTGCTAAGGGCAAAAGTCACCGGCTGCCTTTTCCTGTTGGTGGTCGTACCCGGGCAACGGAAATCGGAAAGCTGATCCACTCTGATGTTCAAGGCCCTCTTCGCCCAACTTCCGTGTTCGGAGCGCGATACTTCGTTTTGTTCAAAGACGATTTTTCTGGTTTTCGAGTCATCTGCCCCATGAAGCAAAAATCTGAAGTCTATGACTTATTTAAACAGTTTGTCGCCCGCTTGTTTCGTGAAACTGGGAAAAGTGTCACCGTTTTCCGTTCTGACGGAGGTGGCGAATTCACCAGTGGAGAGTTTGAACTTTATCTTGCCAACCAGGGCATCCGCCACGAAACGAGCGCGCCTCACACTCCCCTGCAAAAGGGAGTGTCTGAGCGGGAGAATCGCACCATAATGAAGGCCACCAGGAGCATGCTGCACGGGAGTGGTTTGCCGCTTTACCTTTGGGAAGAATGTGTGGCCTGTGGAGCTTACATTCTCAACCGTTTTCTCAGCCGAAGCACCGTCACTTCAGTCACTCCATACGAAGCATGGTATGGTACCAAGCCCACTTTCGTCCTTTTGGATGCGCAGCTGATGTTCATATTCCTCAAGCCGATCGCAAGAAACTAGACGCGAAAAGCGAACTTTGCTATTTTGTATCTTATTGTGAAAAGCAAAAAGCCTATCGTTTCTGGTCTAAATCCTCACGCAAATTCATTGCTAGCCGAGATGCGACTTTCCATGAATTTCAGCAAGCACCACCAGACCCCAGTGTTCCTGCAACCAAAGATGTTGGAGAGATATCCGACGAGCTCGCCGCCCGGTCCCCGCTCACCGAGCTTCCTCTTCCCCCACGTGTGCGAAAACAGGCCAAGCCAAGAAGCGCGCTTCTTTCCGAGTTAACTTTTGCTGCTGATTCAACTCTTGTCGACGACGAGCCGGCTCAATATGCGGACGCGATTGCCTCGGAGGATTCCGCTCTCTGGCGTACGGCGAAGGAAATCGAAATGGCAGGCCTACACTCAAACAACACCTGGAGGCTGATGGAACTCCCAAAAGGCCGCACGGCCATTCGCTGTCGCTGGACATACAAAATCAAACGAAATGCTGACGGTTCCATTGACCACCGCAAATGGCATCTTGTGGCCAAAGGTTTCGAACAGAAACCGGGAATCGATTATTTAAAGACCTTTTCTCCCGTAGTTAAATACGACTCTTTGCGCTGCATTTTGGCCATAGCGGCAGCCGCGGATCTTGACCTGCTACAGATGGATGTGGCCACCGCTTTCCTCAACGGTGAACTGGAAGAAGAGCTGTACTTGGAACAGCAACAAGGTTTCATTGTCCCGGGCAAGGAAGATTGGGTTTATCTTCTTTTCAAATGCCTTTGCGGGCTCAAGCAGTCTTCCCGCACATGGAACAAAAAGTTCGACATGTTCCTTCAGGAGTTCGGCCTTGTCGCCAGTCAGGCTGATCCCTGCGTTTACTATCTTCGTCGCGCCACTGACATCATCATCGTCGCTATATGGGTCGATGACGGTCTTCTAGCTGGAAGTAGCATGGTGCTGCTTACGGCCATCGTGGACTACCTTCAACGTCATTTTGACATCACCTCTCGTCCGGCTGACATGTTCGTTGGTCTTCACATCACGTGGCACCGCCAGCAACGACAACTACACATCTTCCAGCCAACCTACATCAATCGGATGTACTAAATACTAAATATTTTTAAAAAACAAATTAAACCAAAAGATAGCCCGTAAAAATCTGATTAATAATATGTATTTTTAAAAATTAGATTATCAAACAATGGGTCTACAAATTAAGAAAAAACAAAAAACGCACGGGAAAAGTGGACTACAGCAAAATGGGATTGATCCCACAGCACTGTGCCCAAAAGGAATGCAGCTGAAATTTAGCAGCTTGGATATTACTTTCATAGTGGCCTGATTGTCAAAAGTACTTGGTTAATGTGCATAAAGCTGGTTTCTTGTAACCAAAAATTGAAGCCGCCTTTTAAGGTGCGCCAGTAGGTCTTGTAGCGGCGGAAGCCAGGTAAAAAGTTTCACATTGGCAGGTAGATCTTCCAAACCTAACTCATCTTCCCATTTCCACAAGACACGCAACGGCAGACGACTAAAAGCGACCAAGAAAATTTTGCGTGTTGCCTCCGGCATGCTTGCTCCTCGAAGAATGGAACCAAAACTAAGGACAATAAATCCCGCATCGCCTGACCCATCGACGAAATTTTCCACTTCCTACTTTCAAATTTTATAGTCAACGATGTTTCTTTTTTTTTTTTGCGCAAAATTGCATCTCGGCTAAATAGTTCAAAAATATCAAACCTATGGCAATTCTTTGGGTGGAACTAAATGAAGACCTCCAACTTCAACGATCAGCCCTGACTTGAAGTATTGATAATTGATAACTGGATGACTGTTGGTGATGAAGATACTCATATTCCTCTCGATTTCTTTGACAGGTGAAAGGGCAACAGTCGAATAAATCCAGGCTTCAGCCGCAATTTGATCCACTCTGGGTAGAATGGACCAATTTCTGTAGTAGATGACCATCAAGTTGAGAAAAACATTGACCACCCGTTGAGGGAAGTTCATTTCTTGGGTGAAAGTCGTACAAAGGGCGGGGAACTGTTGAAAAGACAGGGCGAACAGGTGTAGTCCAACATCCAAGGTAGCGGAGGGAGGGCGCTCAGGTAGATGAAAGGCGCATGAAAATGTTGAACCAACGGCAACATGCAGTCGTTCATGAAAGTCTATAACGATCAAATCGAAATGCTCTTGGCTGGCAATCCGCTGATGGAAGACGGGCTCTCTGTAAACCGCTTTGCAGATGGTAAATAGTCGATCGGGTAATGTTAGCATAAGTGCGATGGGATTGTTGCTATTGAAACTGATTTCGTGGTGGCTGTTCATTTTGTGAAGTAAGGCCGAATGCAAGTGCGTTACATTGGCTAGATCTTCTCTCGGTAGTAAACCATTCCAATGAGTTATAGTGTGCCCGCGGCTGGCCAAAGCTTTTATGCTGTAGAAGAAGACGTGCGTATGGCTGTATGACGTGAACGGCGATAAGAATAGAATATTCGCCGCTGAAGCCATAGAATGCAACGGAAGTTGCCAACACGGCAATTAACCAAAGGACACCCGGAGCCAATTTCAACTTCATTTCCCGTTCATCAACCTGAGAAGAAGGGAAAAAAGAATAATTTTAATTATGTATATTCTTCTAAACAAAAAAAAAAAAATTAAAAAAAAATCGTGTATAGTAATCTAAGCAATAAATCAATTCCCCGTACCGACTAGTCATAAAGCGCTATAACTATAAGGAACTGGCGTAATTTCTGTTTGAAATTTATTGGTAGACCATAACGTGCGTCCCGCTGACGTTTACGTGTTACCACGAAAGGAAAGATTTCTATTGTATCAAATCGATTCATTGTTGGCATATACTTTTTTCTTGTAATTACTCGAACAAACATAAGGACACGAGTGTCACGATTCACATCACATTTCGCGACTTCAGTTTTATAGTGTCCGATTCGTTTTATTTGATTGAAATTTGCAAGTAAGGTTAACATAATAGAAATGCCTCGACATCGATGTTAACACTGGCACTACGTCTTTAATCGTCACTCTCTTCTTCATTATCTTCGTCAGCAGCAGATTCCATCTCTTCTTCGTTGTCATCTTTGCCATTTTCATCCTCGCCTTCATCGTCGTCTTCATTTTCTTCATCATTTTCCTCGTTTTCTTCATCTTCATTTTCTTTATCTTCTTCATCTTCATCTTCAACTTCTTCTTCATCTTCTTTATCTTCACCTTCTTCTTCCTCTTCTTCATCACCACCGTTCACATCTTTCTCCAATTTGATTTTTTACTTTGGTGATTCTTTTGAACCCTTTGCCTAAAAATACAATAAACATGTAATCTTGTCCCAAAATCATACCATATTAAGAAAAGAATAATACTTTAGGGGATTCTGTAATCGGTTTGTCTCCCGTCCAAGGTTCTCCTAGCTTAGGCATATCTGTCAATAAGCAACTGTATGCTGGAGCAACGTAAACCTTTTTCCCAAGAATTTCGTCCTCTGTCATCTCAGTGAGAATTGCATTTACTCGGTCGACATTTTCGAAACGGAAGGCAGCATGGCTAAAACGATTTAAGAGTCAGTGAATTTTCAGTTATAATAAGTTAGTGACATAAAACTGTACCAATAGTCAGACGAGGGAAACGTTTGGTTGTAAAGCGTCACGGAGTTGGCATCTGGGAAGAGGAGGGCTAATTCTTTTAGAGTAGCTTTTTTTGGGACATCCCGTACGACAATTCTATTCATAGGAGAAACCAATAACAATAATTGATAAACCATTGGGAAAAATTCAATTTCAAAAATTTAAAGTAAAGCAAAAAGAAATGTTTTGTTACTGGTTAGGTTGAATGCTGGCTTTTGCAATATTAGAGGTTTGCATTGCAGTGCTCTCTGCGCAATATTTAAGATCCCCACAATCCTTTGACAAGGCTGTTTTCTTGATGAAGTCATTTGCCTCCTCAAAAGTTGGGAATTCAGCTAAACAACTGGTAAATTGCACAAACGAAAACATTGTTTTAGTTTCAAGAATTTTAAAAAGCTATGCATTCAAAGTCTACTACGTATGCAACTTAACAGTTAGATCCATTTTACCTTGACTTGGATTTCATAAATTTAACTGACACAATCTTATCATCAATTTTTTTTACTGCTTCTTCCTCTTCTTGATCTGAATAAAACTGGAGGAAGGAAGACCTGTCTGTTTTCTAATGATTGAGGCTAAATAAAAATCAATGATTAATTTAAGTCAGGCCAAAATTTCATAAATTCAGTACCTGATGCTTCACCAAAAATTTCTTCACGGACTCTGGTCCTTTGTAAACGATGACCCAAGGAATGGAGTCTATTCACCACCATTTTGACTCCAAGTCTTGGGTTCTCGGTACAGATTTGGTACCCAAGAAGTTGCAGCTCTTCAGTAGACTGTATGCTTCCCTGACAGTCATATGCTGCCTAGCCATGAATCTACGCAGACTCTTGTAGGGCATACAGATCTCGTCAGTAATTTCCCAAACCAGGAAACCCAGATCTAAATAAATTGTTTGACAATAACAAAGAGCAATAATGTAATAGGACATGCCAAGATTTACTTAAATATCTGCGGACTTGAGCCTCCATACTACGAACTAGGAACGGTCGAAATCGAACAGACGAGTAAGCCTACTAAAAACGACGAAATATTGCGAAAGACATAAATAACAAATTTCAAATGTATACCTTCCACACTCCACTGTTTGCTGAGAAAAACCGATCAATTATCGATATATGTCATTATACCGATACTTAGTATCGATAGCCACCCGAGACCGCTAGATGGCGTTGGCTAGCAGCTGATTATTTTCAGGCAAACGAAAATAAATAGGACTCTGCTGGTGCTTTAAAAAAGTGGGTCATTTGGCGTTCCGTAGCTAGCGTCGAAAGCGATAGCAACCGCTTATGAGATGGACCAACAACTGCACGTTATTCAACCTCGAGCAGTCATCAACAACTTGAAATCGAAGAAGCTTTACAATTTCTTCGTGCTGGCAGCCAATGACCACGGAACGTCCTTGCCGTCTTCAATCATAACAATCAACATCACTAAAGAAGGTGTGTCTTCTTTTTTCTACTCTGACTAGTTAAAAATAAATCCAGCTATTTCAGTGGTATTTTTTTAGCGAAATTTCGTAAGCTTGCATGCGTAATCACCACAGGGGCCTTACCTTCTAGCTGGCGCTATTTTTTTTTTTCATAATTTAGAACTTTTTCAAGGACAATGGGAGAACAATAACCAAATAAGACCCTCATCCATTATTTCCATTTTTTTTCTTTTGATAGCTTTGTCGAATGGAACGATTTCCGGCGTCCCGTCAGCCCCGCAAGGAATCTCGGTAACCAGCCGAAGTGCCGATTACATCACAGTTTCATGGCAACAACCAGCACTCGTCCATCCAACTGATCGACTCACTTACACGTACATTCACCCTCGAATGTGAAGTTGATGCACATCCCACTCCGAAGCTGAGTTTCAGCCGGGATTCCAGCGCTATGGATAAAATCACGAACAGCAGCAAATACGAAGTTCGAATTCTTCGTGAGAACCGCGTAAGGAATATACAAAGCAGAATCTATCGAAAATGAGGACAACCCTTGAATTAACCCATTTCTTTTTTAGTACGGCTTTGTGCGGATTAAGGAGCCCGACGCCAATTACATTATGCAGCTGATGGTCAGGAATATGAATGTCTCCGACTCGGGCGTCTACTACTTTAACGCCCAAAATAATTTCGGCACTTTTGCGCAAGTCATGAAACTACAAGCACGCCAGAAAGCAGTACACACCATGCGTGAAACTGTTGCATTTGCATCAGACTAAAATCGTTTTCTCTTGAATAGGTTCCGTCCGTCATGAATGTGGCCAAATGCTGCGAAGAGCAAAACGTGACCTCCACCTGCATGGACGCGTGCACTTTGTTTTTGGACATTGAGAGCGTCATTGACAGGAATGCATCGAAGATTTTCACAAACTCATGCGATGCGCAGCTGGTAAGGCCTCGTGCACTCACTCGGATACAAATCATTGGTTATTGCATGCTGGTGAATCTTACAGATGGCTCTGATCATCGTGGTTGCTGTACCCAATGGGGAGTACCTCGGCGTTGCTTGGACTGGTGCCGAGGCGAAGCCGTTTCCAGCATTGAACTCTGCGCCCTCACTTACACGAAACCTATCATTTCGTGTTTCCACGAAGGCAAAGGTAGGCACTAGCCATCAACATCTTTTCGACTTACTCAATAAGCAAGCCCTGTCACAGCTTGAAAGTATTTGCATGACATATAAATATAAAGTATATACATATATACGTATATATATTTTTTTGCAAATTGACAGAGAGTATCCCGGGACCACCGCGCAACGTACGGATTCAACTTGAAAAAGATAACTCAGTCAAAGTTTTATGGGACTCACCGGCTAAGAATCCTGACACTGTCGAATTGTACAGGTAAAAAGTCAACCGTTTTCTGTCAGACATTAATTCTTCCAAAAATCAGGCAAAAATGCCCATAACAAACTATTCCTTCCACACATGTGTTGCCCGTCTACCGCCATCAAAAAATATTTAGTTTTTCCTTTTTTATTTTGAATTCTGGTTCGAAAATCAGGGTTTTCTGGCGACTTCAAGCCGTGAAAAAAACTGACAGAATGACACCCGATTGACATGGCTCAATCTTGTCGGTCTCAAAGAAAACATGCCGTACGAATTAGTCGTCAAAGCTGGGAACCGTGACGGTACAAGTACTCTGACGGAGCCTCTCGTCTTTACCCTGAGTGACAAATTTATTATTTCAACCAGCACCCATTCTAGTAAGTCTCTTCTTGCATGTTCTTTTACTGGTGAAATTGCTCCAACAAAAATACAAAAAAAACAAACAAACTAATTAACTAATAAACTGCTGTCTTGTTTTAGATAATCCGTAAATCGGAGTTCCTGTGGGCGTCGTCGTTGCACTTATCCTTATTGTTTGCGCTGTGGTCTGCGGCGTCTATTGTTTACGCAAGAGAAACATAATCGGCATCAAGCTGACAGGAGGCATGCGATTCGATAATGCCCCTTTCCGAGGAAACAGTCAGGCCTGCAACGATACGTTGCAAATCGTTCAAAATGAAGTGGTAAATGATGCCAGTGAGGTGGCGACACCCAACGGGGGTTGGAGGCAAGAGGCTCTTGAAGTAGTTCCAGCCACAGAAGTGGGGCCCTCGCTTTACGAAGAATTACGTTTGGGGACTGCCGGTGCGGGATTCAAGAGGCTTAAATAACAGCTGACAGGTAGAAGTAAGATTGAAATTGCGATTCAAATAGCGATTAGATGGATCTTTGGATTTCATCGTAGTTGTATTTGTTTATTTATATCTTGACCTTTAACTAGTAAATAACAACATCATCCGAAAAATTTCCCATCTTTGTCTAATTACGAAATATACACTGTGTTTTTGTTAGTTTTTGCGTACTTCAAGTTCTGTAGTTGTTTTGTTTTTCTGCATCTTTTTACTCTTATTTCTGGCTGTTCTTGCTTGTTGTCGGTTATTTGGTACTTGGCATCATTGGAAACGAAACGTTGGAAATAGTCCGTAAAATAGTACCTCTGCATGTTAGTTGATTGTACTGTAAATAAAAAAGATTTTTAGCGTCAGCCGAATTCGTGTGTTTCCGTTATCTTATAGAGTGCTGGCTTTTCTTCAATTGAAACTTACGATTCAGGATTGGCAATTCGTGTTTTCATATCGGACAGCCTATGTAAGTCCCAAAACCGAAGGGTTGTTAAAAATGTAGCCACTGGCTTTTCTAGAGAACTCATAAAACTTATAATTTACTATTATTCCTTTTGATTAAGTCAAAATGCTTGAAGTGTACAGATTTTTTATTCAGGGGTTCGTCGCCTCGGTACCGTACTCGTCTACGGTGCTGATGGTGACAAGCTGGTTCTCGGGTTCAAATCCTGAGAGCGTCGAACTGCGTCCTGAGCGTCTTAAACACGAAACCCTGTTCAATCAGGGGCTTTTTTTCTGAATTCCCTAGGGACTGGTTTTTTAATTTTTTAAATTTAACAATACATTTAAATAAGTGTATTTGATAGTATTAATCAATATTAGGTAAAATTGATTGGTTTGTTAAGCTTGCTGTTGTAAAATAAACATTCTCAGTTCGTTTTGAAATGGGGGATTTAATTGAAAGACAGATCTGTCAAGATTCGAGAACACGACGAATTCCCCTGCCACCTGGCCTGACATGGGAGAAAATACCGACAGGCGGCCCGTTCGTTGTTCGGGGCTGATTTGTACCGATAGGGGGTGCGTCAAGTATCATGAATCCATGTACCAAGTGTAGTACAAGCTGATTACTGCTGCTGAGATAGTTTATATAATATTTAAAGTGTATTTTTGCCATTTAGACGGATTAGGATTCGTCTGATTTGGAAAAAAATTGTGGTTGCTACCCAGGAAGGTAATTTCGGTGTGGTTCCGATGTAAATACCGTTGTATCCGATGGAGCCGTCACTAATATGGAATGTGGCATTATAAATAATGTTAGGACGTTAATTAAATTTCCGGGATTTCCGTAATAATTGTAAAGAATGTTCCTGTAAGAAATGTTTTTTTAAAAGTCGGGTAATCGAGTTAATTTACCAGGTTTACATGGTTGATGATACAATGTAATGATATATTTGTTGTTTCCATTTGTTGTATGAACTTAAAAAGTTGAAATAAGTAGAGGATAGTGGGGGCAATTGAGACACAGGGCAATTGAAACAAAATTGTTTCTCTCGCATCCAATACATCGTATCCGAGGTATTTTCTTGAAAAAATTAGGGTTAATAGAATGAGGAAGTTTAGAAAAATTTACGAATTTTTGTATTCAAAACTTTTTAAAATATCTCGAAAAAACTTTTTTTGATCCCCGTCTGTTAAATTAGCGTTTTCAATTTTTTTTGTTTTAACCCCTAAAACGCTACGCTTTAGTAATAAAACTAGGTCCAGATTTGCAATTCATTTTTCTACAATTTAATGTCATTTAATTTTTCCCTGCATTCTTAAATAATTTTAAATAATTAAATGTAACGATGACCCTATTGCAGGGCAATATTGAAACACTTTGTTTATATTCCCTGTCTGCGAGTGGTTGCATTTTTTTTGCAAGTATTTGACGTAATTCATTTAAACAAATGTAAATCATCATATTAACACAACTATAATACTTGTATTCGCTGTTTGGGATTTATTAAAAAAAGCATGTTGCTTAATGGTTTTTTTTTTATTTAATTATTTAAATATTTTAAACTAAATTACGATATAATTTAGGCATATTTTAAAAATCTGTAAATCGCAATGTACCTATTGGTAAAATTTGATCACACTAGCAGTTGTGGCTGCTGAGATATCGTGATTTTCATTTTATGTGGGTATAAAGAAGCTTCCTTATGGGCCGATTCCAATTGCCCTGCAACTGCATGGCAATTGAAACACTCGAAGCGACCTCAGTTTTTTACAATGTACTACTATTAAAATTAATCTTTTCTTATTTTAAAAAATACCGTTTAGTAGCTGAGATAAAAGGCTACAATTCTATATAATTTTTATATTAAATTTTTTAGTTTTTTTTTTCAAGAAATACAAAAAACCAAAAAGTGTATCAATTGCCCCCACTCTCCCCTAGTTAATCTCAACCAATTTATTTCTTGTTTTGGGAAAAAATGGAAAAGGGTGTGTTACGTATGTATTTTGGTTTAGTAAAGTTCACGATTTCTGAAACGTTAACTTTGTTTTGATAAAACCGCCGTAGTTTATGAACAGAGGTTCCGAAAATCCGATGTTGAAAAAACAGGGATTTACCTTATCACTTCAAACGGGAAATTTGCTGAATAAAACCAAAAGAGTTGTACCGGATGTGTAATGACATCATGTAGATGACACTTCTTACCAGTGTTCTGTCGAATGTTTTAAAAAAGAATGCTGTTTATTATTCGGGATCGTTGTTCCACAATAATCCCATAACTACGTCATTGTATGCAAAGGTGTGTGAATTAACAAAACTAAAGGAATTTTCACGAAATTTGATAACTACACAACAATTTACATCGATAATCTACAAGTTTGTACGTAGACTTCATACGTGCTCCATATAATGAAATAAATTTCCATTTTAAAGACATCAATCGCTACAATTTTTATTGTTTCAAAAATCAGAAATGAAATACTTTTTAAAATCGTGATTCTTGATTCTTATTCTTTTGGCGTTACGCTCTCTTAAAGAACGTTAACACTGTTTTCAGTTATTGTTTACTGTTGTCTGCTTTGCGATTGGTTAATCAATCCCACATATATCAAAGGTTGGGAAACCTGAATTTCTGTCTATAGAATCGTGTTTGTTCAACTTAGCGGATGGATCCCCCCCACCCCTATACAACAAAGAAAAAAAACTAAAGGACTTGCAGAATAAATAGGTTTCGTCACCTTTCCCAATTCAGCTTACCCACCCCGTTTGCCTTAGACTTCGTTTATGTTTCACTCAGCTTAAGTTAACTCAGTTGAAAATCAAAAGAGGAAACTATTTTTACATGAGCTTTATACAGCATGAAGGTTTTTAGTGACTGTTTCAAATCTAACAGAAAATAGTCGTCGCATTACGGTTGAATATGTCTGTTTATTGCCGTGACTTTACCAAAGTGGTATGAAGTTGGGAAATGAAGAAAGACCAACTGATTTCAGTTGTTAATCACTCTGGTTTCTAATCAATACCCGGATAAATCTTTCGCCTTTTACTAAAGATTTCCGTGGTTAGGAGCACTGATGAGTCTATATGACTTATTTTTCGAACGCCTGGTCCTTAGACTGGGCACCTCAAATATAAATAAATAAATTCTCGTTATTAAGTCAGTAAAGTAGTGAAAGCAGAATATTTCCAATGTAATTGGAGAATAAAAGAATATTAAGATTCCTCCATTTCATGTTTATCAACAAAAGGTAAATTACACCGCCATCTTAGCGATCCGTTGAAGTTGGTTGAAAACGCGGCCGAGGGCGCGAAGCGCCCGATGGCCGCAAACTTTAGATGCAGTTCAACATATAAGTATTCAGGTCCCTCCATTTCATGCTTTTCCAAATCATTAAAATTGTATGCAAACACCACCGTTCCATACGCACAAGTTGAAAACGCGGCCGAGGGCGCGAAGCGCCCGATGGCCGCATAGAAACTTCAATTGAAATTGAACGTTTAGGTATTCAGATTATTATTCAGTATTAGCTTTGGGCTGTGACAGTAACAGTGAATCGTTATTGAGCTTAACGGAGCGGGTTGATATTCAGATGCAATCATGCCAATCACTTGAGCTTTCACTCTTTTACCCAATTGCAATATTTTAGATTTAGAGATTTAGGGTGGAGCTTATTGTTGTGGCAGTATTTCACTTTTGAAGCAGAAACCAACCCATTGAAACCCATTCTTTCCTTAATAGAAATAAAAAGAAAGAGGTTTGACTGTTTTGTCGAGGCTAATTCATGTCGTACATTCACGGGCGCGATCCTACTACTGCTCGACACGGGAACTTTTGGCTGCTTAGTTTCCTTCCTGGCCCGTTTTGCTCCTCCTTAGCTAACCTGCACCCATTAAATTCCTTCAATGGGTCCATGTTGATGCCCAACTTAGTGCGGACGCCTGATCAACATGCACGGTCACGAAGTAGGAATCCTCGTCTCAAGTCATCCACACTATCAAGCCTCCCAGAAGCAGGATTACAGATGCGTGCCACACATCCAGCTGAAGTATTAATGTCTGACGATCGATTGTATTTCTTGGATGAAGCGCGATATAAGAAATTGGCGAGTGACCCTCAACAAACTGCTTTTAATTTCCGCCGTGCTCTAAATACCGTCGTTGTTTCGCCATTTCAGCTGTTTGTATTGAATGAACACAACGCGCCGTGTCGTTGTGTAGCGCTTTTCCACATAATTCACTTCTAGGACGAACTCGTTAACGATAAAAACCACGTAATTTTACGAATAGAATCATTAATGCTGTTTCATTTTGCATAATCGATTTATTCTCTTGCAAATTTATTTCATCTTTAAGATCATACTTCACAGGATCATTTCTGTAGTATATCTTGACTTGTTTCCCACCAGAAACATTTCTCCAATCAACCCGCGATGACGAGTAATGACGCTGGCTTCTGAGAGTGAAACAGGTTGCGATCGTAGCCACTTGCGTGGTATCTGCTCGTAGCCATTGAGGACCGTTTCCGGTGTTCCCTTGTGGCACACTGGAAGGAAACCGGCGTTTTCAGAGCGGTAATTTAGCAAAGCATAGAAAAATGAACTTACTGATTCCTCTGATATCCGTAAAACGTTAAATCCAATTGCCTCGCTTCTTTAGCGTTTCGTGTTATCGATATCAAAATAGCTAACGTTTCCATGTGTAGATTTCATTGATCGAATCCTGTGCCCTTTAATAAGAATTTCGCACATTGGCAGGCGTAGTATTTCAAACATGTGACGTTCACTAATGTCTTCACGTAACATTTCTTCCTGTTGTTCGTTGTTGTCTCTGCGTAACATTAACTTGGTTGCTGCAAAAACAGCTGCGTTACGTATTCCAAGGATTCTATCCAGCATGTTTTCTGATGCGTGTGCAGAGTGTGCAGAGTTTGCTACTAGGTGGAGTTGATTGACTCAAACGGATAGTGCACTGCAATCACCAGCTTCACATATAATATAATATTGGAACCGTTTAGCCTAATAACCTATTTGTATCAAAAGAGAAGATAAAAACTAATGAGTTGTATTGGCCTTCAACAGTGCCAGGCAGGGTTCTAGCAACAGCCTGGTTTCCTGGTGACTTTCTTCGTTTTGCGATAGTGGTTTGCTCTTTTTGTTCATCAGCCATATTTTCGAGATCCGTATGGCATATAACACCCAGTAACTTGAGTTTCAGTTATCGCTTCTCGGCCTTTTGGCTAAGATCAAAGTGTAGTATCTGTTCTTATCAGCTTAATATCTGATACGGGTTCAAATGAACCCCAGAATATTAAACTGATTTTTGGAATTCGGTGGGATGTCAATGCTTGCATTGATCCTGCCACGGGTTGACCCGGTATTGCAGTACCTCCGGGCTCGGCTCACCCCTTAAAAGGGATGTTTTACTGAATTAAATAAATTTATAAGTGCTCTTCTCTATTAATCTCGCATCATTATGAGGTGGAAAAACTGACATAAATACGATATCTACATATTTTCTTATCCTCAACATATCACTATTCCATCGAAAGTCATATGGCTGCTGGAGATGTATCTTTCGACAGCTTTCACTAAGTATGGAACATGGTTAAATAATTGCAGCCCAACAAGTTATGTCCCTCAAAGGGAACGAGTTTTATTTAGAGCTATCCATTCAAATTGGTTCTAGTTTAATTGATTGTTCGGCAATCTGACATGCAGACATGTCTCTCATGAATATTGTTGTTTAGATCAGTTGAGCAGTATAGACGAAAAAACAGTGCAATTCGACGTCTCCATTTGGGAGGAAGAAGTTTTCCCAAATGAGAGCATTTTTCTTCTAACCCAGAAATGGCTGTAAGTTTTCGATTTTCTAAATAAGAGCTTTATAGGATCAACTATGCTCAATCCCATCTTTCAGTTTTATGCGTAATTCCATGTGCGATAGTTCTTTGTTGAGCTCTATGATTTAGTGTACTTCGTCGTTATTGTTTGTCTACCAAAAACTATGAGTAATCGCCAAGTATTGACAAAAATCATACTTACCTGGCTCAGAGGCAACCATGATCACCAAGGTGGTTCCTCCAGGGTGAGGCCTTTCCATTGCACTAAGGATGGGCTGACCCTTGCGATTAATCCAAATGTGATTAACTCGGGAGTACAATTTTTGGTAGTGGGGGACTGCGTTCGCGCCGTCCCCTGAGCAGCAGAATCTATAATACTAACTGAACCAGACTTGGACGAATACTTTTCACTTGGTAAATCAGTCACCGTGTGATCAAAACCATTGCATTAAAGGCGTTATTCTTCACTTAAATATGCAAACTATTAAACGAAACGCAAAGATTGCATTTGTCAAGCCCGATAAGAAAGTCACTTATGATGCTTAAACGTAAAAATGGCGGATACTTTGTGATAATTGATGTACGCCAACAACGATTCAGACATATGCGTTGTAAATTTTACATTCAATACTGTCAACGGCCATACCACGTAGAACTCACCCGGTCTCGTCAGCTCCCGGAAGTTAAGCTACGTCGGGTCCCGTTAGTACTTGGATGGGTGACCGCTTGGGAATACGGGATGCTGTTGGCATTTCTTTTTTCAATTTATTCAGATTTTAACAGACCAACACAATATATTTATGATCCTTAATGTGATTGTGTGGAAATGTTTACGTGTGTGGAAACGTTGTAATTTGGCCGTGATCGTCTAGTGGTTAGGACCCTACGTTGTGGGGTCTGATAGCGTAAAACCGTAGTAACCCAGGTTCGAATCCTGGTCACGGCATTTCAAAGCTAGTGGAAAAGCACAATGAGATAGCAACTGAGTAATTTTCGTTCAGTTGTTGTAGGTTTTTACTGATTTTATGGTTAAGTAAACGGGAATGGGTTCAGCAAATTTGACCTGTAAACTGAAACAATTCCTGTGCGTTCACTTGAGCTGGCGAAAAGCATTGTAATTTGCATGAATTTTACTACTCAACGGTGTTGTATGGCAACATGTGAAATATTCGTAAAATGAACTATATTCTTTATAGGTATGTGAGTGTAAAACTGAAAGCAGCAAAATGATTAGTTTAATCGAGAAGCAGTACCTTGCCTGATGTTGTTGGTGTCAACGTCCGTGCGGAATCGACAAGAAAAAGGTTCAAGTAGTAGGGCTCTCTCATGTGAAATTTAGCTTTGCGCAGTGGCAATATCATAACCAATGAGGGTCTCCCCGAGGTGTGATTATTGCTAGTTGAAAACTTTAACCAATACCCCGCCACGATGAAGTGAAACATTCTTTGTTGTCGGCAATTTTTGACAGCTCCAGCAGGAGCAGATTCTCTTAAAGAACGTTAACACTGTGTTCAGTTATTGTTTACTGTTGTCTGCTTGATTACCCTTTAGTAAGCGATTGGTTAATCAATCCCACATATATCAAAGGTTGGGAAACCTGAATTTCTGTCTATAGAATCGTGTTTGTTCAACTTAGCGGATGGATCCCCCCCACCCCTATACAACAAAGAAAAAAAACTAAAGGACTTGCAGAATAAATAGGTTTCGTCACCTTTCCCAATTCAGCTTACCCACCCCGTTTGCCTTAGACTTCGTTTATGTTTCACTCAGCTTAAGTTAACTCAGTTGAAAATCAAAAGAGGAAACTATTTTTACATGAGCTTTATACAGCATGAAGGTTTTTAGTGACTGTTTCAAATCTAACAGAAAATAGTCGTCGCATTACGGTTGAATATGTCTGTTTATTGCCGTGACTTTACCAAAGTGGTATGAAGTTGGGAATGAAGAAAGACCAACTGATTTCAGTTGTTAATCACTCTGGTTTCTAATCAATACCCGGATAAATCTTTCGCCTTTTACTAAAGATTTCCGTGGTTAGGAGCACTGATGAGTCTATATGACTTATTTTTCGAACGCCTGGTCCTTAGACTGGGCACCTCAAATATAAATAAATAAATTCTCGTTATTAAGTCAGTAAAGTAGTGAAAGCAGAATATTTCCAATGTAATTGGAGAATAAAAGAATATTAAGATTCCTCCATTTCATGTTTATCAACAAAAGGTAAATTACACCGCCATCTTAGCGATCCGTTGAAGTTGGTTGAAAACGCGGCCGAGGGCGCGAAGCGCCCGATGGCCGCAAACTTTAGATGCAGTTCAACATATAAGTATTCAGGTCCCTCCATTTCATGCTTTTCCAAATCATTAAAATTGTATGCAAACACCACCGTTCCATACGCACAAGTTGAAAACGCGGCCGAGGGCGCGAAGCGCCCGATGGCCGCATAGAAACTTCAATTGAAATTGAACGTTTAGGTATTCAGATTATTATTCAGTATTAGCTTTGGGCTGTGACAGTAACAGTGAATCGTTATTGAGCTTAACGGAGCGGGTTGATATTCAGATGCAATCATGCCAATCACTTGAGCTTTCACTCTTTTACCCAATTGCAATATTTTAGATTTAGAGATTTAGGGTGGAGCTTATTGTTGTGGCAGTATTTCACTTTTGAAGCAGAAACCAACCCATTGAAACCCATTCTTTCCTTAATAGAAATAAAAAGAAAGAGGTTTGACTGTTTTGTCGAGGCTAATTCATGTCGTACATTCACGGGCGCGATCCTACTACTGCTCGACACGGGAACTTTTGGCTGCTTAGTTTCCTTCCTGGCCCGTTTTGCTCCTCCTTAGCTAACCTGCACCCATTAAATTCCTTCAATGGGTCCATGTTGATGCCCAACTTAGTGCGGACGCCTGATCAACATGCACGGTCACGAAGTAGGAATCCTCGTCTCAAGTCATCCACACTATCAAGCCTCCCAGAAGCAGGATTACAGATGCGTGCCACACATCCAGCTGAAGTATTAATGTCTGACGATCGATTGTATTTCTTGGATGAAGCGCGATATAAGAAATTGGCGAGTGACCCTCAACAAACTGCTTTTAATTTCCGCCGTGCTCTAAATACCGTCGTTGTTTCGCCATTTCAGCTGTTTGTATTGAATGAACACAACGCGCCGTGTCGTTGTGTAGCGCTTTTCCACATAATTCACTTCTAGGACGAACTCGTTAACGATAAAAACCACGTAATTTTACGAATAGAATCATTAATGCTGTTTCATTTTGCATAATCGATTTATTCTCTTGCAAATTTATTTCATCTTTAAGATCATACTTCACAGGATCATTTCTGTAGTATATCTTGACTTGTTTCCCACCAGAAACATTTCTCCAATCAACCCGCGATGACGAGTAATGACGCTGGCTTCTGAGAGTGAAACAGGTTGCGATCGTAGCCACTTGCGTGGTATCTGCTCGTAGCCATTGAGGACCGTTTCCGGTGTTCCCTTGTGGCACACTGGAAGGAAACCGGCGTTTTCAGAGCGGTAATTTAGCAAAGCATAGAAAAATGAACTTACTGATTCCTCTGATATCCGTAAAACGTTAAATCCAATTGCCTCGCTTCTTTAGCGTTTCGTGTTATCGATATCAAAATAGCTAACGTTTCCATGTGTAGATTTCATTGATCGAATCCTGTGCCCTTTAATAAGAATTTCGCACATTGGCAGGCGTAGTATTTCAAACATGTGACGTTCACTAATGTCTTCACGTAACATTTCTTCCTGTTGTTCGTTGTTGTCTCTGCGTAACATTAACTTGGTTGCTGCAAAAACAGCTGCGTTACGTATTCCAAGGATTCTATCCAGCATGTTTTCTGATGCGTGTGCAGAGTGTGCAGAGTTTGCTACTAGGTGGAGTTGATTGACTCAAACGGATAGTGCACTGCAATCACCAGCTTCACATATAATATAATATTGGAACCGTTTAGCCTAATAACCTATTTGTATCAAAAGAGAAGATAAAAACTAATGAGTTGTATTGGCCTTCAACAGTGCCAGGCAGGGTTCTAGCAACAGCCTGGTTTCCTGGTGACTTTCTTCGTTTTGCGATAGTGGTTTGCTCTTTTTGTTCATCAGCCATATTTTCGAGATCCGTATGGCATATAACACCCAGTAACTTGAGTTTCAGTTATCGCTTCTCGGCCTTTTGGCTAAGATCAAAGTGTAGTATCTGTTCTTATCAGCTTAATATCTGATACGGGTTCAAATGAACCCCAGAATATTAAACTGATTTTTGGAATTCGGTGGGATGTCAATGCTTGCATTGATCCTGCCACGGGTTGACCCGGTATTGCAGTACCTCCGGGCTCGGCTCACCCCTTAAAAGGGATGTTTTACTGAATTAAATAAATTTATAAGTGCTCTTCTCTATTAATCTCGCATCATTATGAGGTGGAAAAACTGACATAAATACGATATCTACATATTTTCTTATCCTCAACATATCACTATTCCATCGAAAGTCATATGGCTGCTGGAGATGTATCTTTCGACAGCTTTCACTAAGTATGGAACATGGTTAAATAATTGCAGCCCAACAAGTTATGTCCCTCAAAGGGAACGAGTTTTATTTAGAGCTATCCATTCAAATTGGTTCTAGTTTAATTGATTGTTCGGCAATCTGACATGCAGACATGTCTCTCATGAATATTGTTGTTTAGATCAGTTGAGCAGTATAGACGAAAAAACAGTGCATTCGACGTCTCCATTTGGGAGGAAGAAGTTTTCCCAAATGAGAGCATTTTTCTTCTAACCCAGAAATGGCTGTAAGTTTTCGATTTTCTAAATAAGAGCTTTATAGGATCAACTATGCTCAATCCCATCTTTCAGTTTTATGCGTAATTCCATGTGCGATAGTTCTTTGTTGAGCTCTATGATTTAGTGTACTTCGTCGTTATTGTTTGTCTACCAAAAACTATGAGTAATCGCCAAGTATTGACAAAAATCATACTTACCTGGCTCAGAGGCAACCATGATCACCAAGGTGGTTCCTCCAGGGTGAGGCCTTTCCATTGCACTAAGGATGGGCTGACCCTTGCGATTAATCCAAATGTGATTAACTCGGGAGTACAATTTTTGGTAGTGGGGGACTGCGTTCGCGCCGTCCCCTGAGCAGCAGAATCTATAATACTAACTGAACCAGACTTGGACGAATACTTTTCACTTGGTAAATCAGTCACCGTGTGATCAAAACCATTGCATTAAAGGCGTTATTCTTCACTTAAATATGCAAACTATTAAACGAAACGCAAAGATTGCATTTGTCAAGCCCGATAAGAAAGTCACTTATGATGCTTAAACGTAAAAATGGCGGATACTTTGTGATAATTGATGTACGCCAACAACGATTCAGACATATGCGTTGTAAATTTTACATTCAATACTGTCAACGGCCATACCACGTAGAACTCACCCGGTCTCGTCAGCTCCCGGAAGTTAAGCTACGTCGGGTCCCGTTAGTACTTGGATGGGTGACCGCTTGGGAATACGGGATGCTGTTGGCATTTCTTTTTTCAATTTATTCAGATTTTAACATGACCAACACAATATATTTATGATCCTTAATGTGATTGTGTGGAAACGTTTACGTGTGTGGAAACGTTGTAATTTGGCCGTGATCGTCTAGTGGTTAGGACCCTACGTTGTGGGGTCTGATAGCGTAAAACCGTAGTAACCCAGGTTCGAATCCTGGTCACGGCATTTCAAAGCTAGTGGAAAAGCACAATGAGATAGCAACTGAGTAATTTTCGTTCAGTTGTTGTAGGTTTTTACTGATTTTATGGTTAAGTAAACGGGAATGGGTTCAGCAAATTTGACCTGTAAACTGAAACAATTCCTGTGCGTTCACTTGAGCTGGCGAAAAGCATTGTAATTTGCATGAATTTTACTACTCAACGGTGTTGTATGGCAACATGTGAAATATTCGTAAAATGAACTATATTCTTTATAGGTATGTGAGTGTAAAACTGAAAGCAGCAAAATGATTAGTTTAATCGAGAAGCAGTACCTTGCCTGATGTTGTTGGTGTCAACGTCCGTGCGGAATCGACAAGAAAAAGGTTCAAGTAGTAGGGCTCTCTCATGTGAAATTTAGCTTTGCGCAGTGGCAATATCATAACCAATGAGGGTCTCCCGAGGTGTGATTATTGCTAGTTGAAAACTTTAACCAATACCCCGCCACGATGAAGTGAAACATTCTTTGTTGTCGGCAATTTTTGACAGCTCCAGCAGGAGCAGATTCTCTTAAAGAACGTTAACACTGTGTTCAGTTATTGTTTACTGTTGTCTGCTTGATTACCCTTTAGTAAGCGATTGGTTAATCAATCCCACATATATCAAAGGTTGGGAAACCTGAATTTCTGTCTATAGAATCGTGTTTGTTCAACTTAGCGGATGGATCCCCCCCACCCCTATACAACAAAGAAAAAAAACTAAAGGACTTGCAGAATAAATAGGTTTCGTCACCTTTCCCAATTCAGCTTACCCACCCTGTTTGCCTTAGACTTCGTTTATGTTTCACTCAGCTTAAGTTAACTCAGTTGAAAATCAAAAGAGGAAACTATTTTTACATGAGCTTTATACAGCATGAAGGTTTTTAGTGACTGTTTCAAATCTAACAGAAAATAGTCGTCGCATTACGGTTGAATATGTCTGTTTATTGCCGTGACTTTACCAAAGTGGTATGAAGTTGGGAATGAAGAAAGACCAACTGATTTCAGTTGTTAATCACTCTGGTTTCTAATCAATACCCGGATAAATCTTTCGCCTTTTACTAAAGATTTCCGTGGTTAGGAGCACTGATGAGTCTATATGACTTATTTTTCGAACGCCTGGTCCTTAGACTGGGCACCTCAAATATAAATAAATAAATTCTCGTTATTAAGTCAGTAAAGTAGTGAAAGCAGAATATTTCCAATGTAATTGGAGAATAAAAGAATATTAAGATTCCTCCATTTCATGTTTATCAACAAAAGGTAAATTACACCGCCATCTTAGCGATCCGTTGAAGTTGGTTGAAAACGCGGCCGAGGGCGCGAAGCGCCCGATGGCCGCAAACTTTAGATGCAGTTCAACATATAAGTATTCAGGTCCCTCCATTTCATGCTTTTCCAAATCATTAAAATTGTATGCAAACACCACCGTTCCATACGCACAAGTTGAAAACGCGGCCGAGGGCGCGAAGCGCCCGATGGCCGCATAGAAACTTCAATTGAAATTGAACGTTTAGGTATTCAGATTATTATTCAGTATTAGCTTTGGGCTGTGACAGTAACAGTGAATCGTTATTGAGCTTAACGGAGCGGGTTGATATTCAGATGCAATCATGCCAATCACTTGAGCTTTCACTCTTTTACCCAATTGCAATATTTTAGATTTAGAGATTTAGGGTGGAGCTTATTGTTGTGGCAGTATTTCACTTTTGAAGCAGAAACCAACCCATTGAAACCCATTCTTTCCTTAATAGAAATAAAAAGAAAGAGGTTTGACTGTTTTGTCGAGGCTAATTCATGTCGTACATTCACGGGCGCGATCCTACTACTGCTCGACACGGGAACTTTTGGCTGCTTAGTTTCCTTCCTGGCCCGTTTTGCTCCCTCCTTAGCTAACCTGCACCCATTAAATTCCTTCAATGGGTCCATGTTGATGCCCAACTTAGTGCGGACGCCTGATCAACATGCACGGTCACGAAGTAGGAATCCTCGTCTCAAGTCATCCACACTATCAAGCCTCCCAGAAGCAGGATTACAGATGCGTGCCACACATCCAGCTGAAGTATTAATGTCTGACGATCGATTGTATTTCTTGGATGAAGCGCGATATAAGAAATTGGCGAGTGACCCTCAACAAACTGCTTTTAATTTCCGCCGTGCTCTAAATACCGTCGTTGTTTCGCCATTTCAGCTGTTTGTATTGAATGAACACAACGCGCCGTGTCGTTGTGTAGCGCTTTTCCACATAATTCACTTCTAGGACGAACTCGTTAACGATAAAAACCACGTAATTTTACGAATAGAATCATTAATGCTGTTTCATTTTGCATAATCGATTTATTCTCTTGCAAATTTATTTCATCTTTAAGATCATACTTCACAGGATCATTTCTGTAGTATATCTTGACTTGTTTCCCACCAGAAACATTTCTCCAATCAACCCGCGATGACGAGTAATGACGCTGGCTTCTGAGAGTGAAACAGGTTGGGATCGTAGCCACTTGCGTGGTATCTGCTCGTAGCCATTGAGGACCGTTTCCGGTGTTCCCTTGTGGCACACTGGAAGGAAACCGGCGTTTTCAGAGCGGTAATTTAGCAAAGCATAGAAAAATGAACTTACTGATTCCTCTGATATCCGTAAAACGTTAAATCCAATTGCCTCGCTTCTTTAGCGTTTCGTGTTATCGATATCAAAATAGCTAACGTTTCCATGTGTAGATTTCATTGATCGAATCCTGTGCCCTTTAATAAGAATTTCGCACATTGGCAGGCGTAGTATTTCAAACATGTGACGTTCACTAATGTCTTCACGTAACATTTCTTCCTGTTGTTCGTTGTTGTCTCTGCGTAACATTAACTTGGTTGCTGCAAAAACAGCTGCGTTACGTATTCCAAGGATTCTATCCAGCATGTTTTCTGATGCGTGTGCAGAGTGTGCAGAGTTTGCTACTAGGTGGAGTTGATTGACTCAAACGGATAGTGCACTGCAATCACCAGCTTCACATATAATATAATATTGGAACCGTTTAGCCTAATAACCTATTTGTATCAAAAGAGAAGATAAAAACTAATGAGTTGTATTGGCCTTCAACAGTGCCAGGCAGGGTTCTAGCAACAGCCTGGTTTCCTGGTGACTTTCTTCGTTTTGCGATAGTGGTTTGCTCTTTTTGTTCATCAGCCATATTTTCGAGATCCGTATGGCATATAACACCCAGTAACTTGAGTTTCAGTTATCGCTTCTCGGCCTTTTGGCTAAGATCAAAGTGTAGTATCTGTTCTTATCAGCTTAATATCTGATACGGGTTCAAATGAACCCCAGAATATTAAACTGATTTTTGGAATTCGGTGGGATGTCAATGCTTGCATTGATCCTGCCACGGGTTGACCCGGTATTGCAGTACCTCCGGGCTCGGCTCACCCCTTAAAAGGGATGTTTTACTGAATTAAATAAATTTATAAGTGCTCTTCTCTATTAATCTCGCATCATTATGAGGTGGAAAAACTGACATAAATACGATATCTACATATTTTCTTATCCTCAACATATCACTATTCCATCGAAAGTCATATGGCTGCTGGAGATGTATCTTTCGACAGCTTTCACTAAGTATGGAACATGGTTAAATAATTGCAGCCCAACAAGTTATGTCCCTCAAAGGGAACGAGTTTTATTTAGAGCTATCCATTCAAATTGGTTCTAGTTTAATTGATTGTTCGGCAATCTGACATGCAGACATGTCTCTCATGAATATTGTTGTTTAGATCAGTTGAGCAGTATAGACGAAAAAACAGTGCATTCGACGTCTCCATTTGGGAGGAAGAAGTTTTCCCAAATGAGAGCATTTTTCTTCTAACCCAGAAATGGCTGTAAGTTTTCGATTTTCTAAATAAGAGCTTTATAGGATCAACTATGCTCAATCCCATCTTTCAGTTTTATGCGTAATTCCATGTGCGATAGTTCTTTGTTGAGCTCTATGATTTAGTGTACTTCGTCGTTATTGTTTGTCTACCAAAAACTATGAGTAATCGCCAAGTATTGACAAAAATCATACTTACCTGGCTCAGAGGCAACCATGATCACCAAGGTGGTTCCTCCAGGGTGAGGCCTTTCCATTGCACTAAGGATGGGCTGACCCTTGCGATTAATCCAAATGTGATTAACTCGGGAGTACAATTTTTGGTAGTGGGGGACTGCGTTCGCGCCGTCCCCTGAGCAGCAGAATCTATAATACTAACTGAACCAGACTTGGACGAATACTTTTCACTTGGTAAATCAGTCACCGTGTGATCAAAACCATTGCATTAAAGGCGTTATTCTTCACTTAAATATGCAAACTATTAAACGAAACGCAAAGATTGCATTTGTCAAGCCCGATAAGAAAGTCACTTATGATGCTTAAACGTAAAAATGGCGGATACTTTGTGATAATTGATGTACGCCAACAACGATTCAGACATATGCGTTGTAAATTTTACATTCAATACTGTCAACGGCCATACCACGTAGAACTCACCCGGTCTCGTCAGCTCCCGGAAGTTAAGCTACGTCGGGTCCCGTTAGTACTTGGATGGGTGACCGCTTGGGAATACGGGATGCTGTTGGCATTTCTTTTTTCAATTTATTCAGATTTTAACATGACCAACACAATATATTTATGATCCTTAATGTGATTGTGTGGAAACGTTTACGTGTGTGGAAACGTTGTAATTTGGCCGTGATCGTCTAGTGGTTAGGACCCTACGTTGTGGGGTCTGATAGCGTAAAACCGTAGTAACCCAGGTTCGAATCCTGGTCACGGCATTTCAAAGCTAGTGGAAAAGCACAATGAGATAGCAACTGAGTAATTTTCGTTCAGTTGTTGTAGGTTTTTACTGATTTTATGGTTAAGTAAACGGGAATGGGTTCAGCAAATTTGACCTGTAAACTGAAACAATTCCTGTGCGTTCACTTGAGCTGGCGAAAAGCATTGTAATTTGCATGAATTTTACTACTCAACGGTGTTGTATGGCAACATGTGAAATATTCGTAAAATGAACTATATTCTTTATAGGTATGTGAGTGTAAAACTGAAAGCAGCAAAATGATTAGTTTAATCGAGAAGCAGTACCTTGCCTGATGTTGTTGGTGTCAACGTCCGTGCGGAATCGACAAGAAAAAGGTTCAAGTAGTAGGGCTCTCTCATGTGAAATTTAGCTTTGCGCAGTGGCAATATCATAACCAATGAGGGTCTCCTGAGGTGTGATTATTGCTAGTTGAAAACTTTAACCAATACCCCGCCACGATGAAGTGAAACATTCTTTGTTGTCGGCAATTTTTGACAGCTCCAGCAGGAGCAGATTCTCTTAAAGAACGTTAACACTGTGTTCAGTTATTGTTTACTGTTGTCTGCTTGATTACCCTTTAGTAAGCGATTGGTTAATCAATCCCACATATATCAAAGGTTGGGAAACCTGAATTTCTGTCTATAGAATCGTGTTTGTTCAACTTAGCGGATGGATCCCCCCCACCCCTATACAACAAAGAAAAAAAACTAAAGGACTTGCAGAATAAATAGGTTTCGTCACCTTTCCCAATTCAGCTTACCCACCCTGTTTGCCTTAGACTTCGTTTATGTTTCACTCAGCTTAAGTTAACTCAGTTGAAAATCAAAAGAGGAAACTATTTTTACATGAGCTTTATACAGCATGAAGGTTTTTAGTGACTGTTTCAAATCTAACAGAAAATAGTCGTCGCATTACGGTTGAATATGTCTGTTTATTGCCGTGACTTTACCAAAGTGGTATGAAGTTGGGAATGAAGAAAGACCAACTGATTTCAGTTGTTAATCACTCTGGTTTCTAATCAATACCCGGATAAATCTTTCGCCTTTTACTAAAGATTTCCGTGGTTAGGAGCACTGATGAGTCTATATGACTTATTTTTCGAACGCCTGGTCCTTAGACTGGGCACCTCAAATATAAATAAATAAATTCTCGTTATTAAGTCAGTAAAGTAGTGAAAGCAGAATATTTCCAATGTAATTGGAGAATAAAAGAATATTAAGATTCCTCCATTTCATGTTTATCAACAAAAGGTAAATTACACCGCCATCTTAGCGATCCGTTGAAGTTGGTTGAAAACGCGGCCGAGGGCGCGAAGCGCCCGATGGCCGCAAACTTTAGATGCAGTTCAACATATAAGTATTCAGGTCCCTCCATTTCATGCTTTTCCAAATCATTAAAATTGTATGCAAACACCACCGTTCCATACGCACAAGTTGAAAACGCGGCCGAGGGCGCGAAGCGCCCGATGGCCGCATAGAAACTTCAATTGAAATTGAACGTTTAGGTATTCAGATTATTATTCAGTATTAGCTTTGGGCTGTGACAGTAACAGTGAATCGTTATTGAGCTTAACGGAGCGGGTTGATATTCAGATGCAATCATGCCAATCACTTGAGCTTTCACTCTTTACCCAATTGCAATATTTTAGATTTAGAGATTTAGGGTGGAGCTTATTGTTGTGGCAGTATTTCACTTTTGAAGCAGAAACTAACCCATTGAAACCCATTCTTTCCTTAATAGAAATAAAAAGAAAGAGGTTTGACTGTTTTGTCGAGGCTAATTCATGTCGTACATTCACGGGCGCGATCCTACTACTGCTCGACACGGGAACTTTTGGCTGCTTAGTTTCCTTCCTGGCCCGTTTTGCTCCTCCTTAGCTAACCTGCACCCATTAAATTCCTTCAATGGGTCCATGTTGATGCCCAACTTAGTGCGGACGCCTGATCAACATGCACGGTCACGAAGTAGGAATCCTCGTCTCAAGTCATCCACACTATCAAGCCTCCCAGAAGCAGGATTACAGATGCGTGCCACACATCCAGCTGAAGTATTAATGTCTGACGATCGATTGTATTTCTTGGATGAAGCGCGATATAAGAAATTGGCGAGTGACCCTCAACAAACTGCTTTTAATTTCCGCCGTGCTCTAAATACCGTCGTTGTTTCGCCATTTCAGCTGTTTGTATTGAATGAACACAACGCGCCGTGTCGTTGTGTAGCGCTTTTCCACATAATTCACTTCTAGGACGAACTCGTTAACGATAAAAACCACGTAATTTTACGAATAGAATCATTAATGCTGTTTCATTTTGCATAATCGATTTATTCTCTTGCAAATTTATTTCATCTTTAAGATCATACTTCACAGGATCATTTCTGTAGTATATCTTGACTTGTTTCCCACCAGAAACATTTCTCCAATCAACCCGCGATGACGAGTAATGACGCTGGCTTCTGAGAGTGAAACAGGTTGCGATCGTAGCCACTTGCGTGGTATCTGCTCGTAGCCATTGAGGACCGTTTCCGGTGTTCCCTTGTGGCACACTGGAAGGAAACCGGCGTTTTCAGAGCGGTAATTTAGCAAAGCATAGAAAAATGAACTTACTGATTCCTCTGATATCCGTAAAACGTTAAATCCAATTGCCTCGCTTCTTTAGCGTTTCGTGTTATCGATATCAAAATAGCTAACGTTTCCATGTGTAGATTTCATTGATCGAATCCTGTGCCCTTTAATAAGAATTTCGCACATTGGCAGGCGTAGTATTTCAAACATGTGACGTTCACTAATGTCTTCACGTAACATTTCTTCCTGTTGTTCGTTGTTGTCTCTGCGTAACATTAACTTGGTTGCTGCAAAAACAGCTGCGTTACGTATTCCAAGGATTCTATCCAGCATGTTTTCTGATGCGTGTGCAGAGTGTGCAGAGTTTGCTACTAGGTGGAGTTGATTGACTCAAACGGATAGTGCACTGCAATCACCAGCTTCACATATAATATAATATTGGAACCGTTTAGCCTAATAACCTATTTGTATCAAAAGAGAAGATAAAAACTAATGAGTTGTATTGGCCTTCAACAGTGCCAGGCAGGGTTCTAGCAACAGCCTGGTTTCCTGGTGACTTTCTTCGTTTTGCGATAGTGGTTTGCTCTTTTTGTTCATCAGCCATATTTTCGAGATCCGTATGGCATATAACACCCAGTAACTTGAGTTTCAGTTATCGCTTCTCGGCCTTTTGGCTAAGATCAAAGTGTAGTATCTGTTCTTATCAGCTTAATATCTGATACGGGTTCAAATGAACCCCAGAATATTAAACTGATTTTTGGAATTCGGTGGGATGTCAATGCTTGCATTGATCCTGCCACGGGTTGACCCGGTATTGCAGTACCTCCGGGCTCGGCTCACCCCTTAAAAGGGATGTTTTACTGAATTAAATAAATTTATAAGTGCTCTTCTCTATTAATCTCGCATCATTATGAGGTGGAAAACTGACATAAATACGATATCTACATATTTTCTTATCCTCAACATATCACTATTCCATCGAAAGTCATATGGCTGCTGGAGATGTATCTTTCGACAGCTTTCACTAAGTATGGAACATGGTTAAATAATTGCAGCCCAACAAGTTATGTCCCTCAAAGGGAACGAGTTTTATTTAGAGCTATCCATTCAAATTGGTTCTAGTTTAATTGATTGTTCGGCAATCTGACATGCAGACATGTCTCTCATGAATATTGTTGTTTAGATCAGTTGAGCAGTATAGACGAAAAAACAGTGCATTCGACGTCTCCATTTGGGAGGAAGAAGTTTTCCCAAATGAGAGCATTTTTCTTCTAACCCAGAAATGGCTGTAAGTTTTCGATTTTCTAAATAAGAGCTTTATAGGATCAACTATGCTCAATCCCATCTTTCAGTTTTATGCGTAATTCCATGTGCGATAGTTCTTTGTTGAGCTCTATGATTTAGTGTACTTCGTCGTTATTGTTTGTCTACCAAAAACTATGAGTAATCGCCAAGTATTGACAAAAATCATACTTACCTGGCTCAGAGGCAACCATGATCACCAAGGTGGTTCCTCCAGGGTGAGGCCTTTCCATTGCACTAAGGATGGGCTGACCCTTGCGATTAATCCAAATGTGATTAACTCGGGAGTACAATTTTTGGTAGTGGGGGACTGCGTTCGCGCCGTCCCCTGAGCAGCAGAATCTATAATACTAACTGAACCAGACTTGGACGAATACTTTTCACTTGGTAAATCAGTCACCGTGTGATCAAAACCATTGCATTAAAGGCGTTATTCTTCACTTAAATATGCAAACTATTAAACGAAACGCAAAGATTGCATTTGTCAAGCCCGATAAGAAAGTCACTTATGATGCTTAAACGTAAAAATGGCGGATACTTTGTGATAATTGATGTACGCCAACAACGATTCAGACATATGCGTTGTAAATTTTACATTCAATACTGTCAACGGCCATACCACGTAGAACTCACCCGGTCTCGTCAGCTCCCGGAAGTTAAGCTACGTCGGGTCCCGTTAGTACTTGGATGGGTGACCGCTTGGGAATACGGGATGCTGTTGGCATTTCTTTTTTCAATTTATTCAGATTTTAACATGACCAACACAATATATTTATGATCCTTAATGTGATTGTGTGGAAACGTTTACGTGTGTGGAAACGTTGTAATTTGGCCGTGATCGTCTAGTGGTTAGGACCCTACGTTGTGGGGTCTGATAGCGTAAAACCGTAGTAACCCAGGTTCGAATCCTGGTCACGGCATTTCAAAGCTAGTGGAAAAGCACAATGAGATAGCAACTGAGTAATTTTCGTTCAGTTGTTGTAGGTTTTTACTGATTTTATGGTTAAGTAAACGGGAATGGGTTCAGCAAATTTGACCTGTAAACTGAAACAATTCCTGTGCGTTCACTTGAGCTGGCGAAAAGCATTGTAATTTGCATGAATTTTACTACTCAACGGTGTTGTATGGCAACATGTGAAATATTCGTAAAATGAACTATATTCTTTATAGGTATGTGAGTGTAAAACTGAAAGCAGCAAAATGATTAGTTTAATCGAGAAGCAGTACCTTGCCTGATGTTGTTGGTGTCAACGTCCGTGCGGAATCGACAAGAAAAAGGTTCAAGTAGTAGGGCTCTCTCATGTGAAATTTAGCTTTGCGCAGTGGCAATATCATAACCAATGAGGGTCTCCTGAGGTGTGATTATTGCTAGTTGAAAACTTTAACCAATACCCCGCCACGATGAAGTGAAACATTCTTTGTTGTCGGCAATTTTTGACAGCTCCAGCAGGAGCAGATTCTCTTAAAGAACGTTAACACTGTGTTCAGTTATTGTTTACTGTTGTCTGCTTGATTACCCTTTAGTAAGCGATTGGTTAATCAATCCCACATATATCAAAGGTTGGGAAACCTGAATTTCTGTCTATAGAATCGTGTTTGTTCAACTTAGCGGATGGATCCCCCCCACCCCTATACAACAAAGAAAAAAAACTAAAGGACTTGCAGAATAAATAGGTTTCGTCACCTTTCCCAATTCAGCTTACCCACCCTGTTTGCCTTAGACTTCGTTTATGTTTCACTCAGCTTAAGTTAACTCAGTTGAAAATCAAAAGAGGAAACTATTTTTACATGAGCTTTATACAGCATGAAGGTTTTTAGTGACTGTTTCAAATCTAACAGAAAATAGTCGTCGCATTACGGTTGAATATGTCTGTTTATTGCCGTGACTTTACCAAAGTGGTATGAAGTTGGGAATGAAGAAAGACCAACTGATTTCAGTTGTTAATCACTCTGGTTTCTAATCAATACCCGGATAAATCTTTCGCCTTTTACTAAAGATTTCCGTGGTTAGGAGCACTGATGAGTCTATATGACTTATTTTTCGAACGCCTGGTCCTTAGACTGGGCACCTCAAATATAAATAAATAAATTCTCGTTATTAAGTCAGTAAAGTAGTGAAAGCAGAATATTTCCAATGTAATTGGAGAATAAAAGAATATTAAGATTCCTCCATTTCATGTTTATCAACAAAAGGTAAATTACACCGCCATCTTAGCGATCCGTTGAAGTTGGTTGAAAACGCGGCCGAGGGCGCGAAGCGCCCGATGGCCGCAAACTTTAGATGCAGTTCAACATATAAGTATTCAGGTCCCTCCATTTCATGCTTTTCCAAATCATTAAAATTGTATGCAAACACCACCGTTCCATACGCACAAGTTGAAAACGCGGCCGAGGGCGCGAAGCGCCCGATGGCCGCATAGAAACTTCAATTGAAATTGAACGTTTAGGTATTCAGATTATTATTCAGTATTAGCTTTGGGCTGTGACAGTAACAGTGAATCGTTATTGAGCTTAACGGAGCGGGTTGATATTCAGATGCAATCATGCCAATCACTTGAGCTTTCACTCTTTACCCAATTGCAATATTTTAGATTTAGAGATTTAGGGTGGAGCTTATTGTTGTGGCAGTATTTCACTTTTGAAGCAGAAACCAACCCATTGAAACCCATTCTTTCCTTAATAGAAATAAAAAGAAAGAGGTTTGACTGTTTTGTCGAGGCTAATTCATGTCGTACATTCACGGGCGCGATCCTACTACTGCTCGACACGGGAACTTTTGGCTGCTTAGTTTCCTTCCTGGCCCGTTTTGCTCCTCCTTAGCTAACCTGCACCCATTAAATTCCTTCAATGGGTCCATGTTGATGCCCAACTTAGTGCGGACGCCTGATCAACATGCACGGTCACGAAGTAGGAATCCTCGTCTCAAGTCATCCACACTATCAAGCCTCCCAGAAGCAGGATTACAGATGCGTGCCACACATCCAGCTGAAGTATTAATGTCTGACGATCGATTGTATTTCTTGGATGAAGCGCGATATAAGAAATTGGCGAGTGACCCTCAACAAACTGCTTTTAATTTCCGCCGTGCTCTAAATACCGTCGTTGTTTCGCCATTTCAGCTGTTTGTATTGAATGAACACAACGCGCCGTGTCGTTGTGTAGCGCTTTTCCACATAATTCACTTCTAGGACGAACTCGTTAACGATAAAAACCACGTAATTTTACGAATAGAATCATTAATGCTGTTTCATTTTGCATAATCGATTTATTCTCTTGCAAATTTATTTCATCTTTAAGATCATACTTCACAGGATCATTTCTGTAGTATATCTTGACTTGTTTCCCACCAGAAACATTTCTCCAATCAACCCGCGATGACGAGTAATGACGCTGGCTTCTGAGAGTGAAACAGGTTGGTGATCGTAGCCACTTGCGTGGTATCTGCTCGTAGCCATTGAGGACCGTTTCCGGTGTTCCCTTGTGGCACACTGGAAGGAAACCGGCGTTTTCAGAGCGGTAATTTAGCAAAGCATAGAAAAATGAACTTACTGATTCCTCTGATATCCGTAAAACGTTAAATCCAATTGCCTCGCTTCTTTAGCGTTTCGTGTTATCGATATCAAAATAGCTAACGTTTCCATGTGTAGATTTCATTGATCGAATCCTGTGCCCTTTAATAAGAATTTCGCACATTGGCAGGCGTAGTATTTCAAACATGTGACGTTCACTAATGTCTTCACGTAACATTTCTTCCTGTTGTTCGTTGTTGTCTCTGCGTAACATTAACTTGGTTGCTGCAAAAACAGCTGCGTTACGTATTCCAAGGATTCTATCCAGCATGTTTTCTGATGCGTGTGCAGAGTGTGCAGAGTTTGCTACTAGGTGGAGTTGATTGACTCAAACGGATAGTGCACTGCAATCACCAGCTTCACATATAATATAATATTGGAACCGTTTAGCCTAATAACCTATTTGTATCAAAAGAGAAGATAAAAACTAATGAGTTGTATTGGCTTTCAACAGTGCCAGGCAGGGTTCTAGCAACAGCCTGGTTTCCTGGTGACTTTCTTCGTTTTGCGATAGTGGTTTGCTCTTTTTGTTCATCAGCCATATTTTCGAGATCCGTATGGCATATAACACCCAGTAACTTGAGTTTCAGTTATCGCTTCTCGGCCTTTTGGCTAAGATCAAAGTGTAGTATCTGTTCTTATCAGCTTAATATCTGATACGGGTTCAAATGAACCCCAGAATATTAAACTGATTTTTGGAATTCGGTGGGATGTCAATGCTTGCATTGATCCTGCCACGGGTTGACCCGGTATTGCAGTACCTCCGGCTCGGCTCACCCCTTAAAAGGGATGTTTTACTGAATTAAATAAATTTATAAGTGCTCTTCTCTATTAATCTCGCATCATTATGAGGTGGAAAAACTGACATAAATACGATATCTACATATTTTCTTATCCTCAACATATCACTATTCCATCGAAAGTCATATGGCTGCTGGAGATGTATCTTTCGACAGCTTTCACTAAGTATGGAACATGGTTAAATAATTGCAGCCCAACAAGTTATGTCCCTCAAAGGGAACGAGTTTTATTTAGAGCTATCCATTCAAATTGGTTCTAGTTTAATTGATTGTTCGGCAATCTGACATGCAGACATGTCTCTCATGAATATTGTTGTTTAGATCAGTTGAGCAGTATAGACGAAAAAACAGTGCACTCGACGTCTCCATTTGGGAGGAAGAAGTTTTCCCAAATGAGAGCATTTTTCTTCTAACCCAGAAATGGCTGTAAGTTTTCGATTTTCTAAATAAGAGCTTTATAGGATCAACTATGCTCAATCCCATCTTTCAGTTTTATGCGTAATTCCATGTGCGATAGTTCTTTGTTGAGCTCTATGATTTAGTGTACTTCGTCGTTATTGTTTGTCTACCAAAAACTATGAGTAATCGCCAAGTATTGACAAAAATCATACTTACCTGGCTCAGAGGCAACCATGATCACCAAGGTGGTTCCTCCAGGGTGAGGCCTTTCCATTGCACTAAGGATGGGCTGACCCTTGCGATTAATCCAAATGTGATTAACTCGGGAGTACAATTTTTGGTAGTGGGGGACTGCGTTCGCGCCGTCCCCTGAGCAGCAGAATCTATAATACTAACTGAACCAGACTTGGACGAATACTTTTCACTTGGTAAATCAGTCACCGTGTGATCAAAACCATTGCATTAAAGGCGTTATTCTTCACTTAAATATGCAAACTATTAAACGAAACGCAAAGATTGCATTTGTCAAGCCCGATAAGAAAGTCACTTATGATGCTTAAACGTAAAAATGGCGGATACTTTGTGATAATTGATGTACGCCAACAACGATTCAGACATATGCGTTGTAAATTTTACATTCAATACTGTCAACGGCCATACCACGTAGAACTCACCCGGTCTCGTCAGCTCCCGGAAGTTAAGCTACGTCGGGTCCCGTTAGTACTTGGATGGGTGACCGCTTGGGAATACGGGATGCTGTTGGCATTTCTTTTTTCAATTTATTCAGATTTTAACATGACCAACACAATATATTTATGATCCTTAATGTGATTGTGTGGAAACGTTTACGTGTGTGGAAACGTTGTAATTTGGCCGTGATCGTCTAGTGGTTAGGACCCTACGTTGTGGGGTCTGATAGCGTAAAACCGTAGTAACCCAGGTTCGAATCCTGGTCACGGCATTTCAAAGCTAGTGGAAAAGCACAATGAGATAGCAACTGAGTAATTTTCGTTCAGTTGTTGTAGGTTTTTACTGATTTTATGGTTAAGTAAACGGGAATGGGTTCAGCAAATTTGACCTGTAAACTGAAACAATTCCTGTGCGTTCACTTGAGCTGGCGAAAAGCATTGTAATTTGCATGAATTTTACTACTCAACGGTGTTGTATGGCAACATGTGAAATATTCGTAAAATGAACTATATTCTTTATAGGTATGTGAGTGTAAAACTGAAAGCAGCAAAATGATTAGTTTAATCGAGAAGCAGTACCTTGCCTGATGTTGTTGGTGTCAACGTCCGTGCGGAATCGACAAGAAAAAGGTTCAAGTAGTAGGGCTCTCTCATGTGAAATTTAGCTTTGCGCAGTGGCAATATCATAACCAATGAGGGTCTCCTGAGGTGTGATTATTGCTAGTTGAAAACTTTAACCAATACCCCGCCACGATGAAGTGAAACATTCTTTGTTGTCGGTAATTTTTGACAGCTCCAGCAGGAGCAGATTCTCTTAAAGAACGTTAACACTGTGTTCAGTTATTGTTTACTGTTGTCTGCTTGATTACCCTTTAGTAAGCGATTGGTTAATCAATCCCACATATATCAAAGGTTGGGAAACCTGAATTTCTGTCTATAGAATCGTGTTTGTTCAACTTAGCGGATGGATCCCCCCCACCCCTATACAACAAAGAAAAAAAACTAAAGGACTTGCAGAATAAATAGGTTTCGTCACCTTTCCCAATTCAGCTTACCCACCCTGTTTGCCTTAGACTTCGTTTATGTTTCACTCAGCTTAAGTTAACTCAGTTGAAAATCAAAAGAGGAAACTATTTTTACATGAGCTTTATACAGCATGAAGGTTTTTAGTGACTGTTTCAAATCTAACAGAAAATAGTCGTCGCATTACGGTTGAATATGTCTGTTTATTGCCGTGACTTTACCAAAGTGGTATGAAGTTGGGAATGAAGAAAGACCAACTGATTTCAGTTGTTAATCACTCTGGTTTCTAATCAATACCCGGATAAATCTTTCGCCTTTTACTAAAGATTTCCGTGGTTAGGAGCACTGATGAGTCTATATGACTTATTTTTCGAACGCCTGGTCCTTAGACTGGGCACCTCAAATATAAATAAATAAATTCTCGTTATTAAGTCAGTAAAGTAGTGAAAGCAGAATATTTCCAATGTAATTGGAGAATAAAAGAATATTAAGATTCCTCCATTTCATGTTTATCAACAAAAGGTAAATTACACCGCCATCTTAGCGATCCGTTGAAGTTGGTTGAAAACGCGGCCGAGGGCGCGAAGCGCCCGATGGCCGCAAACTTTAGATGCAGTTCAACATATAAGTATTCAGGTCCCTCCATTTCATGCTTTTCCAAATCATTAAAATTGTATGCAAACACCACCGTTCCATACGCACAAGTTGAAAACGCGGCCGAGGGCGCGAAGCGCCCGATGGCCGCATAGAAACTTCAATTGAAATTGAACGTTTAGGTATTCAGATTATTATTCAGTATTAGCTTTGGGCTGTGACAGTAACAGTGAATCGTTATTGAGCTTAACGGAGCGGGTTGATATTCAGATGCAATCATGCCAATCACTTGAGCTTTCACTCTTTTACCCAATTGCAATATTTTAGATTTAGAGATTTAGGGTGGAGCTTATTGTTGTGGCAGTATTTCACTTTTGAAGCAGAAACTAACCCATTGAAACCCATTCTTTCCTTAATAGAAATAAAAAGAAAGAGGTTTGACTGTTTTGTCGAGGCTAATTCATGTCGTACATTCACGGGCGCGATCCTACTACTGCTCGACACGGGAACTTTTGGCTGCTTAGTTTCCTTCCTGGCCCGTTTTGCTCCTCCTTAGCTAACCTGCACCCATTAAATTCCTTCAATGGGTCCATGTTGATGCCCAACTTAGTGCGGACGCCTGATCAACATGCACGGTCACGAAGTAGGAATCCTCGTCTCAAGTCATCCACACTATCAAGCCTCCCAGAAGCAGGATTACAGATGCGTGCCACACATCCAGCTGAAGTATTAATGTCTGACGATCGATTGTATTTCTTGGATGAAGCGCGATATAAGAAATTGGCGAGTGACCCTCAACAAACTGCTTTTAATTTCCGCCGTGCTCTAAATACCGTCGTTGTTTCGCCATTTCAGCTGTTTGTATTGAATGAACACAACGCGCCGTGTCGTTGTGTAGCGCTTTTCCACATAATTCACTTCTAGGACGAACTCGTTAACGATAAAAACCACGTAATTTTACGAATAGAATCATTAATGCTGTTTCATTTTGCATAATCGATTTATTCTCTTGCAAATTTATTTCATCTTTAAGATCATACTTCACAGGATCATTTCTGTAGTATATCTTGACTTGTTTCCCACCAGAAACATTTCTCCAATCAACCCGCGATGACGAGTAATGACGCTGGCTTCTGAGAGTGAAACAGGTTGGTGATCGTAGCCACTTGCGTGGTATCTGCTCGTAGCCATTGAGGACCGTTTCCGGTGTTCCCTTGTGGCACACTGGAAGGAAACCGGCGTTTTCAGAGCGGTAATTTAGCAAAGCATAGAAAAATGAACTTACTGATTCCTCTGATATCCGTAAAACGTTAAATCCAATTGCCTCGCTTCTTTAGCGTTTCGTGTTATCGATATCAAAATAGCTAACGTTTCCATGTGTAGATTTCATTGATCGAATCCTGTGCCCTTTAATAAGAATTTCGCACATTGGCAGGCGTAGTATTTCAAACATGTGACGTTCACTAATGTCTTCACGTAACATTTCTTCCTGTTGTTCGTTGTTGTCTCTGCGTAACATTAACTTGGTTGCTGCAAAAACAGCTGCGTTACGTATTCCAAGGATTCTATCCAGCATGTTTTCTGATGCGTGTGCAGAGTGTGCAGAGTTTGCTACTAGGTGGAGTTGATTGACTCAAACGGATAGTGCACTGCAATCACCAGCTTCACATATAATATAATATTGGAACCGTTTAGCCTAATAACCTATTTGTATCAAAAGAGAAGATAAAAACTAATGAGTTGTATTGGCCTTTCAACAGTGCCAGGCAGGGTTCTAGCAACAGCCTGGTTTCCTGGTGACTTTCTTCGTTTTGCGATAGTGGTTTGCTCTTTTTGTTCATCAGCCATATTTTCGAGATCCGTATGGCATATAACACCCAGTAACTTGAGTTTCAGTTATCGCTTCTCGGCCTTTTGGCTAAGATCAAAGTGTAGTATCTGTTCTTATCAGCTTAATATCTGATACGGGTTCAAATGAACCCCAGAATATTAAACTGATTTTTGGAATTCGGTGGGATGTCAATGCTTGCATTGATCCTGCCACGGGTTGACCCGGTATTGCAGTACCTCCGGGCTCGGCTCACCCCTTAAAAGGGATGTTTTACTGAATTAAATAAATTTATAAGTGCTCTTCTCTATTAATCTCGCATCATTATGAGGTGGAAAAACTGACATAAATACGATATCTACATATTTTCTTATCCTCAACATATCACTATTCCATCGAAAGTCATATGGCTGCTGGAGATGTATCTTCGACAGCTTTCACTAAGTATGGAACATGGTTAAATAATTGCAGCCCAACAAGTTATGTCCTCAAAGGGAACGAGTTTTATTTAGAGCTATCCATTCAAATTGGTTCTAGTTTAATTGATTGTTCGGCAATCTGACATGCAGACATGTCTCTCATGAATATTGTTGTTTAGATCAGTTGAGCAGTATAGACGAAAAAACAGTGCATTCGACGTCTCCATTTGGGAGGAAGAAGTTTTCCCAAATGAGAGCATTTTTCTTCTAACCCAGAAATGGCTGTAAGTTTTCGATTTTCTAAATAAGAGCTTTATAGGATCAACTATGCTCAATCCCATCTTTCAGTTTTATGCGTAATTCCACGTGCGATAGTTCTTTGTTGAGCTCTATGATTTAGTGTACTTCGTCGTTATTGTTTGTCTACCAAAAACTATGAGTAATCGCCAAGTATTGACAAAAATCATACTTACCTGGCTCAGAGGCAACCATGATCACCAAGGTGGTTCCTCCAGGGTGAGGCCTTTCCATTGCACTAAGGATGGGCTGACCCTTGCGATTAATCCAAATGTGATTAACTCGGGAGTACAATTTTTGGTAGTGGGGGACTGCGTTCGCGCCGTCCCCTGAGCAGCAGAATCTATAATACTAACTGAACCAGACTTGGACGAATACTTTTCACTTGGTAAATCAGTCACCGTGTGATCAAAACCATTGCATTAAAGGCGTTATTCTTCACTTAAATATGCAAACTATTAAACGAAACGCAAAGATTGCATTTGTCAAGCCCGATAAGAAAGTCACTTATGATGCTTAAACGTAAAAAAGGCGGATACTTTGTGATAATTGATGTACGCCAACAACGATTCAGACATATGCGTTGTAAATTTTACATTCAATACTGTCAACGGCCATACCACGTAGAACTCACCCGGTCTCGTCAGCTCCCGGAAGTTAAGCTACGTCGGGTCCCGTTAGTACTTGGATGGGTGACCGCTTGGGAATACGGGATGCTGTTGGCATTTCTTTTTTCAATTTATTCAGATTTTAACATGACCAACACAATATATTTATGATCCTTAATGTGATTGTGTGGAAACGTTTACGTGTGTGGAAACGTTGTAATTTGGCCGTGATCGTCTAGTGGTTAGGACCCTACGTTGTGGGGTCTGATAGCGTAAAACCGTAGTAACCCAGGTTCGAATCCTGGTCACGGCATTTCAAAGCTAGTGGAAAAGCACAATGAGATAGCAACTGAGTAATTTTCGTTCAGTTGTTGTAGGTTTTTACTGATTTTATGGTTAAGTAAACGGGAATGGGTTCAGCAAATTTGACCTGTAAACTGAAACAATTCCTGTGCGTTCACTTGAGCTGGCGAAAAGCATTGTAATTTGCATGAATTTTACTACTCAACGGTGTTGTATGGCAACATGTGAAATATTCGTAAAATGAACTATATTCTTTATAGGTATGTGAGTGTAAAACTGAAAGCAGCAAAATGATTAGTTTAATCGAGAAGCAGTACCTTGCCTGATGTTGTTGGTGTCAACGTCCGTGCGGAATCGACAAGAAAAAGGTTCAAGTAGTAGGGCTCTCTCATGTGAAATTTAGCTTTGCGCAGTGGCAATATCATAACCAATGAGGGTCTCCTGAGGTGTGATTATTGCTAGTTGAAAACTTTAACCAATACCCCGCCACGATGAAGTGAAACATTCTTTGTTGTCGGCAATTTTTGACAGCTCCAGCAGGAGCAGATTCTCTTAAAGAACGTTAACACTGTGTTCAGTTATTGTTTACTGTTGTCTGCTTGATTACCCTTTAGTAAGCGATTGGTTAATCAATCCCACATATATCAAAGGTTGGGAAACCTGAATTTCTGTCTATAGAATCGTGTTTGTTCAACTTAGCGGATGGATCCCCCCCACCCCTATACAACAAAGAAAAAAAACTAAAGGACTTGCAGAATAAATAGGTTTCGTCACCTTTCCCAATTCAGCTTACCCACCCTGTTTGCCTTAGACTTCGTTTATGTTTCACTCAGCTTAAGTTAACTCAGTTGAAAATCAAAAGAGGAAACTATTTTTACATGAGCTTTATACAGCATGAAGGTTTTTAGTGACTGTTTCAAATCTAACAGAAAATAGTCGTCGCATTACGGTTGAATATGTCTGTTTATTGCCGTGACTTTACCAAAGTGGTATGAAGTTGGGAATGAAGAAAGACCAACTGATTTCAGTTGTTAATCACTCTGGTTTCTAATCAATACCCGGATAAATCTTTCGCCTTTTACTAAAGATTTCCGTGGTTAGGAGCACTGATGAGTCTATATGACTTATTTTTCGAACGCCTGGTCCTTAGACTGGGCACCTCAAATATAAATAAATAAATTCTCGTTATTAAGTCAGTAAAGTAGTGAAAGCAGAATATTTCCAATGTAATTGGAGAATAAAAGAATATTAAGATTCCTCCATTTCATGTTTATCAACAAAAGGTAAATTACACCGCCATCTTAGCGATCCGTTGAAGTTGGTTGAAAACGCGGCCGAGGGCGCGAAGCGCCCGATGGCCGCAAACTTTAGATGCAGTTCAACATATAAGTATTCAGGTCCCTCCATTTCATGCTTTTCCAAATCATTAAAATTGTATGCAAACACCACCGTTCCATACGCACAAGTTGAAAACGCGGCCGAGGGCGCGAAGCGCCCGATGGCCCGCATAGAAACTTCAATTGAAATTGAACGTTTAGGTATTCAGATTATTATTCAGTATTAGCTTTGGGCTGTGACAGTAACAGTGAATCGTTATTGAGCTTAACGGAGCGGGTTGATATTCAGATGCAATCATGCCAATCACTTGAGCTTTCACTCTTTACCCAATTGCAATATTTTAGATTTAGAGATTTAGGGTGGAGCTTATTGTTGTGGCAGTATTTCACTTTTGAAGCAGAAACTAACCCATTGAAACCCATTCTTTCCTTAATAGAAATAAAAAGAAAGAGGTTTGACTGTTTTGTCGAGGCTAATTCATGTCGTACATTCACGGGCGCGATCCTACTACTGCTCGACACGGGAACTTTTGGCTGCTTAGTTTCCTTCCTGGCCCGTTTTGCTCCTCCTTAGCTAACCTGCACCCATTAAATTCCTTCAATGGGTCCATGTTGATGCCCAACTTAGTGCGGACGCCTGATCAACATGCACGGTCACGAAGTAGGAATCCTCGTCTCAAGTCATCCACACTATCAAGCCTCCCAGAAGCAGGATTACAGATGCGTGCCACACATCCAGCTGAAGTATTAATGTCTGACGATCGATTGTATTTCTTGGATGAAGCGCGATATAAGAAATTGGCGAGTGACCCTCAACAAACTGCTTTTAATTTCCGCCGTGCTCTAAATACCGTCGTTGTTTCGCCATTTCAGCTGTTTGTATTGAATGAACACAACGCGCCGTGTCGTTGTGTAGCGCTTTTCCACATAATTCACTTCTAGGACGAACTCGTTAACGATAAAAACCACGTAATTTTACGAATAGAATCATTAATGCTGTTTCATTTTGCATAATCGATTTATTCTCTTGCAAATTTATTTCATCTTTAAGATCATACTTCACAGGATCATTTCTGTAGTATATCTTGACTTGTTTCCCACCAGAAACATTTCTCCAATCAACCCGCGATGACGAGTAATGACGCTGGCTTCTGAGAGTGAAACAGGTTGCGATCGTAGCCACTTGCGTGGTATCTGCTCGTAGCCATTGAGGACCGTTTCCGGTGTTCCCTTGTGGCACACTGGAAGGAAACCGGCGTTTTCAGAGCGGTAATTTAGCAAAGCATAGAAAAATGAACTTACTGATTCCTCTGATATCCGTAAAACGTTAAATCCAATTGCCTCGCTTCTTTAGCGTTTCGTGTTATCGATATCAAAATAGCTAACGTTTCCATGTGTAGATTTCATTGATCGAATCCTGTGCCCTTTAATAAGAATTTCGCACATTGGCAGGCGTAGTATTTCAAACATGTGACGTTCACTAATGTCTTCACGTAACATTTCTTCCTGTTGTTCGTTGTTGTCTCTGCGTAACATTAACTTGGTTGCTGCAAAAACAGCTGCGTTACGTATTCCAAGGATTCTATCCAGCATGTTTTCTGATGCGTGTGCAGAGTGTGCAGAGTTTGCTACTAGGTGGAGTTGATTGACTCAAACGGATAGTGCACTGCAATCACCAGCTTCACATATAATATAATATTGGAACCGTTTAGCCTAATAACCTATTTGTATCAAAAGAGAAGATAAAAACTAATGAGTTGTATTGGGCGCTTCAACAGTGCCAGGCAGGGTTCTAGCAACAGCCTGGTTTCCTGGTGACTTTCTTCGTTTTGCGATAGTGGTTTGCTCTTTTTGTTCATCAGCCATATTTTCGAGATCCGTATGGCATATAACACCCAGTAACTTGAGTTTCAGTTATCGCTTCTCGGCCTTTTGGCTAAGATCAAAGTGTAGTATCTGTTCTTATCAGCTTAATATCTGATACGGGTTCAAATGAACCCCAGAATATTAAACTGATTTTTGGAATTCGGTGGGATGTCAATGCTTGCATTGATCCTGCCACGGGTTGACCCGGTATTGCAGTACCTCCGGGCTCGGCTCACCCCTTAAAAGGGATGTTTTACTGAATTAAATAAATTTATAAGTGCTCTTCTCTATTAATCTCGCATCATTATGAGGTGGAAAAACTGACATAAATACGATATCTACATATTTTCTTATCCTCAACATATCACTATTCCATCGAAAGTCATATGGCTGCTGGAGATGTATCTTTCGACAGCTTTCACTAAGTATGGAACATGGTTAAATAATTGCAGCCCAACAAGTTATGTCCCTCAAAGGGAACGAGTTTTATTTAGAGCTATCCATTCAAATTGGTTCTAGTTTAATTGATTGTTCGGCAATCTGACATGCAGACATGTCTCTCATGAATATTGTTGTTTAGATCAGTTGAGCAGTATAGACGAAAAAACAGTGCATCGACGTCTCCATTTGGGAGGAAGAAGTTTTCCCAAATGAGAGCATTTTTCTTCTAACCCAGAAATGGCTGTAAGTTTTCGATTTTCTAAATAAGAGCTTTATAGGATCAACTATGCTCAATCCCATCTTTCAGTTTTATGCGTAATTCCATGTGCGATAGTTCTTTGTTGAGCTCTATGATTTAGTGTACTTCGTCGTTATTGTTTGTCTACCAAAAAACTATGAGTAATCGCCAAGTATTGACAAAAATCATACTTACCTGGCTCAGAGGCAACCATGATCACCAAGGTGGTTCCTCCAGGGTGAGGCCTTTCCATTGCACTAAGGATGGGCTGACCCTTGCGATTAATCCAAATGTGATTAACTCGGGAGTACAATTTTTGGTAGTGGGGGACTGCGTTCGCGCCGTCCCCTGAGCAGCAGAATCTATAATACTAACTGAACCAGACTTGGACGAATACTTTTCACTTGGTAAATCAGTCACCGTGTGATCAAAACCATTGCATTAAAGGCGTTATTCTTCACTTAAATATGCAAACTATTAAACGAAACGCAAAGATTGCATTTGTCAAGCCCGATAAGAAAGTCACTTATGATGCTTAAACGTAAAAATGGCGGATACTTTGTGATAATTGATGTACGCCAACAACGATTCAGACATATGCGTTGTAAATTTTACATTCAATACTGTCAACGGCCATACCACGTAGAACTCACCCGGTCTCGTCAGCTCCCGGAAGTTAAGCTACGTCGGGTCCCGTTAGTACTTGGATGGGTGACCGCTTGGGAATACGGGATGCTGTTGGCATTTCTTTTTTCAATTTATTCAGATTTTAACATGACCAACACAATATATTTATGATCCTTAATGTGATTGTGTGGAAACGTTTACGTGTGTGGAAACGTTGTAATTTGGCCGTGATCGTCTAGTGGTTAGGACCCTACGTTGTGGGGTCTGATAGCGTAAAACCGTAGTAACCCAGGTTCGAATCCTGGTCACGGCATTTCAAAGCTAGTGGAAAAGCACAATGAGATAGCAACTGAGTAATTTTCGTTCAGTTGTTGTAGGTTTTTACTGATTTTATGGTTAAGTAAACGGGAATGGGTTCAGCAAATTTGACCTGTAAACTGAAACAATTCCTGTGCGTTCACTTGAGCTGGCGAAAAGCATTGTAATTTGCATGAATTTTACTACTCAACGGTGTTGTATGGCAACATGTGAAATATTCGTAAAATGAACTATATTCTTTATAGGTATGTGAGTGTAAAACTGAAAGCAGCAAAATGATTAGTTTAATCGAGAAGCAGTACCTTGCCTGATGTTGTTGGTGTCAACGTCCGTGCGGAATCGACAAGAAAAAGGTTCAAGTAGTAGGGCTCTCTCATGTGAAATTTAGCTTTGCGCAGTGGCAATATCATAACCAATGAGGGTCTCCCGAGGTGTGATTATTGCTAGTTGAAAACTTTAACCAATACCCCGCCACGATGAAGTGAAACATTCTTTGTTGTCGGTAATTTTTGACAGCTCCAGCAGGAGCAGATTCTCTTAAAGAACGTTAACACTGTGTTCAGTTATTGTTTACTGTTGTCTGCTTGATTACCCTTTAGTAAGCGATTGGTTAATCAATCCCACATATATCAAAGGTTGGGAAACCTGAATTTCTGTCTATAGAATCGTGTTTGTTCAACTTAGCGGATGGATCCCCCCCACCCCTATACAACAAAGAAAAAAACTAAAGGACTTGCAGAATAAATAGGTTTCGTCACCTTTCCCAATTCAGCTTACCCACCCTGTTTGCCTTAGACTTCGTTTATGTTTCACTCAGCTTAAGTTAACTCAGTTGAAAATCAAAAGAGGAAACTATTTTTACATGAGCTTTATACAGCATGAAGGTTTTTAGTGACTGTTTCAAATCTAACAGAAAATAGTCGTCGCATTACGGTTGAATATGTCTGTTTATTGCCGTGACTTTACCAAAGTGGTATGAAGTTGGGAATGAAGAAAGACCAACTGATTTCAGTTGTTAATCACTCTGGTTTCTAATCAATACCCGGATAAATCTTTCGCCTTTTACTAAAGATTTCCGTGGTTAGGAGCACTGATGAGTCTATATGACTTATTTTTCGAACGCCTGGTCCTTAGACTGGGCACCTCAAATATAAATAAATAAATTCTCGTTATTAAGTCAGTAAAGTAGTGAAAGCAGAATATTTCCAATGTAATTGGAGAATAAAAGAATATTAAGATTCCTCCATTTCATGTTTATCAACAAAAGGTAAATTACACCGCCATCTTAGCGATCCGTTGAAGTTGGTTGAAAACGCGGCCGAGGGCGCGAAGCGCCCGATGGCCGCAAACTTTAGATGCAGTTCAACATATAAGTATTCAGGTCCCTCCATTTCATGCTTTTCCAAATCATTAAAATTGTATGCAAACACCACCGTTCCATACGCACAAGTTGAAAACGCGGCCGAGGGCGCGAAGCGCCCGATGGCCGCATAGAAACTTCAATTGAAATTGAACGTTTAGGTATTCAGATTATTATTCAGTATTAGCTTTGGGCTGTGACAGTAACAGTGAATCGTTATTGAGCTTAACGGAGCGGGTTGATATTCAGATGCAATCATGCCAATCACTTGAGCTTTCACTCTTTTACCCAATTGCAATATTTTAGATTTAGAGATTTAGGTGGAGCTTATTGTTGTGGCAGTATTTCACTTTTGAAGCAGAAACCAACCCATTGAAACCCATTCTTTCCTTAATAGAAATAAAAAGAAAGAGGTTTGACTGTTTTGTCGAGGCTAATTCATGTCGTACATTCACGGGCGCGATCCTACTACTGCTCGACACGGGAACTTTTGGCTGCTTAGTTTCCTTCCTGGCCCGTTTTGCTCCTCCTTAGCTAACCTGCACCCATTAAATTCCTTCAATGGGTCCATGTTGATGCCCAACTTAGTGCGGACGCCTGATCAACATGCACGGTCACGAAGTAGGAATCCTCGTCTCAAGTCATCCACACTATCAAGCCTCCCAGAAGCAGGATTACAGATGCGTGCCACACATCCAGCTGAAGTATTAATGTCTGACGATCGATTGTATTTCTTGGGATGAAGCGCGATATAAGAAATTGGCGAGTGACCCTCAACAAACTGCTTTTAATTTCCGCCGTGCTCTAAATACCGTCGTTGTTTCGCCATTTCAGCTGTTTGTATTGAATGAACACAACGCGCCGTGTCGTTGTGTAGCGCTTTTCCACATAATTCACTTCTAGGACGAACTCGTTAACGATAAAAACCACGTAATTTTACGAATAGAATCATTAATGCTGTTTCATTTTGCATAATCGATTTATTCTCTTGCAAATTTATTTCATCTTTAAGATCATACTTCACAGGATCATTTCTGTAGTATATCTTGACTTGTTTCCCACCAGAAACATTTCTCCAATCAACCCGCGATGACGAGTAATGACGCTGGCTTCTGAGAGTGAAACAGGTTGCGATCGTAGCCACTTGCGTGGTATCTGCTCGTAGCCATTGAGGACCGTTTCCGGTGTTCCCTTGTTGGCACACTGGAAGGAAACCGGCGTTTTCAGAGCGGTAATTTAGCAAAGCATAGAAAAATGAACTTACTGATTCCTCTGATATCCGTAAAACGTTAAATCCAATTGCCTCGCTTCTTTAGCGTTTCGTGTTATCGATATCAAAATAGCTAACGTTTCCATGTGTAGATTTCATTGATCGAATCCTGTGCCCTTTAATAAGAATTTCGCACATTGGCAGGCGTAGTATTTCAAACATGTGACGTTCACTAATGTCTTCACGTAACATTTCTTCCTGTTGTTCGTTGTTGTCTCTGCGTAACATTAACTTGGTTGCTGCAAAAACAGCTGCGTTACGTATTCCAAGGATTCTATCCAGCATGTTTTCTGATGCGTGTGCAGAGTGTGCAGAGTTTGCTACTAGGTGGAGTTGATTGACTCAAACGGATAGTGCACTGCAATCACCAGCTTCACATATAATATAATATTGGAACCGTTTAGCCTAATAACCTATTTGTATCAAAAGAGAAGATAAAAACTAATGAGTTGTATTGGCCTTCAACAGTGCCAGGCAGGGTTCTAGCAACAGCCTGGTTTCCTGGTGACTTTCTTCGTTTTGCGATAGTGGTTTGCTCTTTTTGTTCATCAGCCATATTTTCGAGATCCGTATGGCATATAACACCCAGTAACTTGAGTTTCAGTTATCGCTTTCTCGGCCTTTTGGCTAAGATCAAAGTGTAGTATCTGTTCTTATCAGCTTAATATCTGATACGGGTTCAAATGAACCCCAGAATATTAAACTGATTTTTGGAATTCGGTGGGATGTCAATGCTTGCATTGATCCTGCCACGGGTTGACCCGGTATTGCAGTACCTCCGGCTCGGCTCACCCTTAAAAGGGATGTTTTACTGAATTAAATAAATTTATAAGTGCTCTCTCTATTAATCTCGCATCATTATGAGGTGGAAAACTGACATAAATACGATATCTACATATTTTCTTATCCTCAACATATCACTATTCCATCGAAAGTCATATGGCTGCTGGAGATGTATCTTTCGACAGCTTTCACTAAGTATGGAACATGGTTAAATAATTGCAGCCCAACAAGTTATGTCCCTCAAAGGGAACGAGTTTTATTTAGAGCTATCCATTCAAATTGGTTCTAGTTTAATTGATTGTTCGGCAATCTGACATGCAGACATGTCTCTCATGAATATTGTTGTTTAGATCAGTTGAGCAGTATAGACGAAAAACAGTGCCCCGACGTCTCCATTTGGGAGGAAGAAGTTTTCCCAAATGAGAGCATTTTTCTTCTAACCCAGAAATGGCTGTAAGTTTTCGATTTTTTAAATAAGAGCTTTATAGGATCAACTATGCTCAATCCCATCTTCAGTTTTATGCGATCGATAGTTCTTTGTTGAGCTCTATGATTTAGTGTACTTCGTCGTTATTGTTTGTCTACCAAAAACTATGAGTAATCGCCAAGTATTGACAAAAATCATACTTACCTGGCTCAGAGGCAACCATGATCACCAAGGTGGTTCCTCCAGGGTGAGGCCTTCCATTGCACTAAGGATGGGCTGACCCTTGCGATTAATCCAAATGTGATTAACTCGGGAGTACAATTTTTGGTAGTGGGGACTGCGTTCGCGCCGTCCCCTGAGCAGCAGAATCTATAATACTAACTGAACCAGACTTGGACGAATACTTTTCACTTGGTAAATCAGTCACCGTGTGATCAAAACCATTGCATTAAAGGCGTTATTCTTCACTTAAATATGCAAAACTATTAAACGAAACGCAAAGATTGCATTTGTCAAGCCCGATAAGAAAGTCACTTATGATGCTTAAACGTAAAAATGGCGGATACTTTGTGATAATTGATGTACGCCAACAACGATTCAGACATATGCGTTGTAAATTTTACATTCAATACTGTCAACGGCCATACCACGTAGAACTCACCCGGTCTCGTCAGCTCCCGGAAGTTAAGCTTACGTCGGGTCCCGTTAGTACTTGGATGGGTGACCGCTTGGGAATACGGGATGCTGTTGGCATTTCTTTTTCAATTTATTCAGATTTTAACATGACCAACACAATATATTTATGATCCTTAAGTGATTGTGTGGAAACGTTTACGTGTGTGGAAACGTTGTAATTTGCCGTGATCGTCTAGTGGTTAGACCCTACGTTGCGGGGTCTGATAGCGTAAAACCGTAGTAACCCAGGTTCGAATCCCGGTCACGGCATTCAAAGCTAGTGGAAAAGCACAATGAGATAGCAACCGAGTAATTTTCGTTCAGTTGCTGTAGGTTTTACTGATTTTATGGTTAAGTAAACGGGAATGGGTTCAGCAAATTTGACCTGTAAACGAAACAATTCCCGTGCGTTCACTTGAGCTGGCGAAAAGCATTGTAATTTGCATGAATTTTACTACTCAACGGTGTTGTATGGCAACATGTGAAATATTCGTAAAATGAACTATATTCTTTATAGGTATGTGAGTGTAAAACTGAAAGCAGCAAATGATTAGTTTAATCGAGAAGCAGTACCTGCCTGATGTTGTTGGTGTCAACGTCCGTGCGGAATCGACAAGAAAAAGGTTCATAGGGATCTTCATGGAAATTTAGCTTTGCGCAGTGGCAATATCATAACCAATGAGGGTCTCCGAGGTGATTATTGCTAGTTGAAAACTTTAACCAATACCCGCCACCGATGAAGTGAAACATTCTTTGTTGTCGGCAATTTTTGACAGCTCCAGCAGGAGCAGATTCTCTTAAAGAACGTTAACACTGTGTTCAGTTATTGTTTACTGTTGTCTGCTTGATTACCTTAGTAAGCGATTGGTTAATCAATCCCACATATATCAAAGGTTGGGAAACCTGAATTTCTGTCTATAGAATCGTGTTTGTTCAACTTAGCGGATGGATCCCACCCCTCTACAACAAAGAAAAAAACTAAAGGACTTGCAGAATAAATAGGTTTCGTCACCTTCCCAATTCAGCTTACCCACCCGTTTGCCTTAGACTTCGTTTATGTTTCACTCAGCTTGTTAACTCAGTTGAAAATCAAAAGAGGAAACTATTTTTACATGAGCTTTATACAGCATGAAGGTTTTTAGTGACTGTTTCAAATCTAACAGAAAATAGTCGTCGCATTACGGTTGAATATGTCTGTTTATTGCCGTGACTTTACCAAAGTGGTATGAAGTTGGGAAATGAAGAAAGACCAACTGATTTCAGTTGTTAATCACTCTGGTTTCTAATCAATACCCGGATAAATCTTTCGCCTTTTACTAAAGATTTCCGTGGTTAGGAGCACTGATGAGTCTATATGACTTATTTTTCGAACGCCTGGTCCTTAGACTGAGCACCTCAAATAAATAAATAAATTCTCGTTATTAAGTCAGTAAAGTAGTGAAAGCAGAATATTTCAATGTAATTGGAGAATAAAAGAATATTAAGATTCCTCCATTTCATGTTTATCAACAAAAGGTAAATTACACCGCCATCTTAGCGATCCGTTGAAGTTGGTTGAAAACGCGGCCGAGGGCGCGAAGCGCCCGATGGCCGCAAACTTAGATGCAGTTCAACATATAAGTATTCAGGTCCTCCATTTCATGCTTTTCCAAATCATTAAAATTGTAGCAAACACCACCGTTCCATACGCACAAGTTGAAAACGCGGCCGGGCGAAGCGCCCGATGGCCGCATAGAAACTTCAATTGAAATTGAACGTTTAGGTATTCAGATTATTATTCAGTATTAGCTTTGGGCGTGACAGTGAATCGTTATTGAGCTTAACGGAGCGGGTTGATATTCAGATGCAATCATGCCAATCACTTGAGCTTTCACTCTTTACCCAATTGCAATATTTTAGATTTAGAGATTTAGGGTGGAGCTTATTGTTGCGGCAGTATTTCACTTTTGAAGCAGAAACCAACCCATTGAAACCCATTCTTTCTTAATAGAAATAAAGAAAGAGGTTTGACTGTTTTGTCGAGGCTAATTCATGTCGTACATTCACGGGCGCGATCCTACTACTGCGACACGGGAACTTTTGGCTTAGTTTCCTTCCTGGCCCGTTTTGCTCCTCCTTGCTTCCACCCATTAAATTCCTTCAATGGGTCCATGTTGATGCTTAGTGCGGACGCCTGATCAACATGCACGGTCACAAGTAGGAATCCTCGTCTCAAGTCATCCACTATCAAGCCTCCCAGAAGCAGGATTACAGATGCGTGCCACACATCCAGCTGAAGTATTAATGCTGACGATCGATTGTATTTCTTGATGAAGCGCGATATAAGAAATTGGCGAGTGACCTCAACAAACTGCTTTAATTTCCGCCGTGCTCTAAATACCGTCGTTGTTTCGCCATTTCAGCTGTTTGTATTGAATGAACACAACGCGCCGTGTCGTTGCGTAGCGCTTTTCCACATAATTCACTTCTAGACGAACTCGTTAACGATAAAACCACGTAATTTTACGAATAGAATCATTAATGCTGTTTCATTTTGCATAATCGATTTTTTTTTGCAAATTTATTTCATCTTTAAGATCATACCTCACAGATCATTTCTGTAGTATATCTTGACTTGTTTCACCAGAAACATTTCTCCAATCAACCCGCGATGACGAGTAATGACGCTGGCTTCTGAGAGTGAAACAGGTTGCGATCGTAGCCACTTGCGTGGTATCTGCTCGTAGCCATTGAGAACGTTTCGGTGTCCTGGCACACTGAAGGAAACCGGCGTTTTCAGAGCGGTAATTTAGCAAAGCATAGAAAAATGAACTTACTGATTCCTCTGATATCCGTAAAACGTTAAATCAATTGCCTCGCTTTAGCGTTTCGTGTTATCGATATCAAAATAGCTAACGTTTCCATGCGTAGATTTCATTGATCGAATCCTGTGCCCTTTAATAAGAATTTCGCACATTGGCAGGCGTAGTATTTCAAACATGTGACGTTCACTAATGTCTTCACGTAACATTTCTTCCGTTGTTCGTTGTTGTTCTGCGTAACATTAACTTGGTTGCTGCAAAACAGCTGCGTTACGTATTCCAAGGATTCTATCCAGCATGTTTTTCGATGCGTGCAGAGTGTGCAGAGTTTGCTACTAGGTGGAGTTGATTGACTCAAACGGATAGACTGCAATCACCAGCTTCACATATAATATAATATTGGAACCGTTTAGCCTAATAACCTATTTGTAGTCAAAGAGAAGATAAAATTAATGAGTTGATTGGCCTTCAACAGTGCCAGGCAGGTTCTAGCAACAGCCTGGTTTCCGGCGACTTTCTTCTTGCGATAGTGGTTTGCTCTTTTGTTCATCAGCCATATTTTCGAGATCCGTATGGCATATAACACCCAGTAACTTGAGTTTCAGTTACTTCTCGGCCTTTTGGCTAAGATCAAAGTGTAGTATCTGTCTTATCAGCTTAATATCTGATACGGGTTCAAATGAACCCCAGAATATTAAACTGATTTTTGGAATTCGGTGGGATGTCAATGCTTGCATTGATCCTGCCACGGGCCGTATTGCAGTACCTCCCGGCTCGGCTCACCCTTCAAAAGGGATGTTTTACTGAATTAAATAAATTTATAAGTGTCTCGCATCATTATGAGGTGGAAAAACTGACATAAACACGATATCTACATATTTTCTATCCTCAACATATCACTATTCCATCGAAAGTCATATGGCTGCTGGAGATGTATCTTCGACAGCTTTTCACTAAGTATGGAACATGGTTAAATACTTGCAGCAGTTATGTCCCTCAAAGGGAACGAGTTTTATTTAGAGCTATCCATTCAAATTGGTTCTAGTTTAATTGATTGTTCGGCAATCTGACATGCAGACATGTCTCTCATGAATATTGTTGTTTAGATCTGAGCAGTATAGACGAAAAAACAGTGCCGACGTCTTCCCATTTGGGAGGAAGAAGTTTTCCCAAATGAGAGCATTTTTCTTCTAACCCAGAAATGGCTGTAAGCTTTCGATTTTCTAAATAAGAAGCTTTATAGATCAACTATGCTCAATCCCATCTTCAGTTTTATGCGTAATTGCGATAGTTCTTTGTTGAGCTCTATGATTTAGTGTACTTCGTCGTTATTGTTTGTCTACCAAAAACTATGAGTAATCGCCATATTGATACAAAAATCATACTTACCTGGCTCAGAGGCAACCATGATCAACAAGGTGGTTCCTCCAAGGTGACTTGCCATTGCACTAAGGATGGGCTGACACTTCCAAATGTGATTAACTCGGGAGTACAATTTGGTAGTGGGGACCGTCCCTCTCGAGCAGCAGAATCTATAATACTAACTGAACCAGACTTGACGAATACTTTTCACTTGGTAAACAGCACCGTGTGATCAAAACCATTTCATTAAAGGCGTTATTCTTCACTTAAATATGCAAATATTAAACGAAACGCAAAGATTGCACAAGCTCCGATAAGAAAGTCACTTATGATGCTTAAACGTAAAAATGGCGGATACTTGTGCTGATCAACAACGATTCAGACATAACGTTTAAATTTTACATTCAATATCAAATATCACCAAGAACCACGCAAACTGTTATTTATTTTCAAAATATAGATCCATGTGTGAACAAACACGATCTATAGACAGAAATTCAGGTTGTTATTTCATTGATTAACACAATCGCTTACTAAAAGTTAATCAAGCAGACAACAGTAAACAATAACTGAACACAGTGTTAACGATTCTTTAAAAAGAACTCGCTGCTAGAATGTCAAAAATTGCCACAACAAAGAATGTTTCACTCATGGGCGGGGTATTGGTTAAAGTTTTCAACTAGCAATAATCACACCTCGGGAGACCCTCATTGGTTATGATATGCCACTGCGCAAAGCTAAATTTCACATGAGAGAGCCCTACTACTTGAACCTTTTTCTTGTCGATTCCGCACGGACGTTGACACCAACAACATCAGGCAAGGTACTGCTTCTCGATTAAACTAATCATTTTGCTGCTTTCAGTTTTACACTCACATACCTATAAAGAATATAGTTCATTTTACGAATATTTCACATGTTGCCATACAACACCGTTGAGTAGTAAAATCCATGCAAATTACAATGCTTTTCGCCAGCTCAAGTGAACGCACAGGAATTGTTTCAGTTTACAGGTCAAATTTGCTGAACCCATTCCCGTTTACTTAACCATAAAATCAGTAAAACCTACAACAACTGAACGAAAATTACTCAGTTGCTATCTCATTGTGCTTTTCCACTAGCTTTGAAATGCCGTGACCAGGATTCGAACCTGGGTTACTACGGTTTTACGCTATCAGACCCCACAACGTAGGGTCCTAACCACTAGACGATCACGGCCAAATTACAACGTTTCCACACACGTAAACGTTTCCACACAATCACATTAAGGATCATAAATATATTGTGTTGGTCATGTTAAAATCTGAATAAATTGAAAAAGAAATGCCAACAGCATCCCGTATTCCCAAGCGGTCACCCATCCAAGTACTAACGGGACCCGACGTAGCTTAACTTCCGGGAGCTGACGAGACTGAGTTCTACGTGGTATGGCCGTTGACAGTATTGAATGTAAAATTTACAACGCATATGTCTGAATCGTTGTTGGCGTACATCAATTATCACAAAGTATCCGCCATTTTTACGTTTAAGCATCATAAGTGACTTTCTTATCGGGCTTGACAAATGCAATCTTTGCGTTTCGTTTAATAGTTTGCATATTTAAGTGAAGAATAACGCCTTTAATGCAATGGTTTTGATCACACGGTGACTGATTTACCAAGTGAAAAGTATTCGTCCAAGTCTGGTTCAGTTAGTATTATAGATTCTGCTGCTCAGGGGACGGCGCGAACGCAGTCCCCCACTACCAAAAATTGTACTCCCGAGTTAATCACATTTGGATTAATCGCAAGGGTCAGCCCATCCTTAGTGCAATGGAAAGGCCTCACCCTGGAGGAACCACCTTGGTGATCATGGTTGCCTCTGAGCCAGGTAAGTATGATTTTTGTCAATACTTGGCGATTACTCATAGTTTTTTGGTAGACAAACAATAACGACGAAGTACACTAAATCATAGAGCTCAACAAAGAACTATCGCACATGGAATTACGCATAAAACTGAAAGATGGGATTGAGCATAGTTGATCCTATAAAGCTCTTATTTAGAAAATCGAAAACTTACAGCCATTTCTGGGTTAGAAGAAAATGCTCTCATTTGGGAAAACTTCTTCCTCCCAAATGGAGACGTCGAATTGCACTGTTTTTTCGTCTATACTGCTCAACTGATCTAAACAACAATATTCATGAGAGACATGTCTGCATGTCAGATTGCCGAACAATCAATTAAACTAGAACCAATTTGAATGGATAGCTCTAAATAAAACTCGTTCCCTTTGAGGGACATAACTTGTTGGGCTGCAATTATTTAACCATGTTCCATACTTAGTGAAAGCTGTCGAAAGATACATCTCCAGCAGCCATATGACTTTCGATGGAATAGTGATATGTTGAGGATAAGAAAATATGTAGATATCGTATTTATGTCAGTTTTTCCACCTCATAATGATGCGAGATTAATAGAGAAGAGCACTTATAAATTTATTTAATTCAGTAAAACATCCCTTTTAAGGGGTGAGCCGAGCCCGGAGGTACTGCAATACCGGGTCAACCTGTGGCAGGATCAATGCAAGCATTGACATCCCACCGAATTCCAAAATCAGTTTAATATTCTGGGGTTCATTTGAACCCGTATCAGATATTAAGCTGATAAGAACAGATACTACACTTTGATCTTAGCCAAAAGGCCGAGAAGCGATAACTGAAACTCAAGTTACTGGGTGTTATATGCCATACGGATCTCGAAAATATGGCTGATGAACAAAAAGAGCAAACCACTATCGCAAAACGAAGAAAGTCACCAGGAAACCAGGCTGTTGCTAGAACCCTGCCTGGCACTGTTGAAGGCCAATACAACTCATTAGTTTTTATCTTCTCTTTGATACAAATAGGTTATTAGGCTAAACGGTTCCAATATTATATTATATGTGAAGCTGGTGATTGCAGTGCACTATCCGTTTGAGTCAATCAACTCCACCTAGTAGCAAACTCTGCACACTCTGCACACGCATCAGAAAAACATGCTGGATAGAATCCTTGGAATACGTAACGCAGCTGTTTTTGCAGCAACCAAGTTAATGTTACGCAGAGACAACAACGAACAACAGGAAGAAATGTTACGTGAAGACATTAGTGAACGTCACATGTTTGAAATACTACGCCTGCCAATGTGCGAAATTCTTATTAAAGGGCACAGGATTCGATCAATGAAATCTACACATGGAAACGTTAGCTATTTTGATATCGATAACACGAAACGCTAAAGAAGCGAGGCAATTGGATTTAACGTTTTACGGATATCAGAGGAATCAGTAAGTTCATTTTTCTATGCTTTGCTAAATTACCGCTCTGAAAACGCCGGTTTCCTTCCAGTGTGCCACAAGGGAACACCGAAACGGTCCTCAATGGCTACGAGCAGATACCACGCAAGTGGCTACGATCGCAACCTGTTTCACTCTCAGAAGCCAGCGTCATTACTCGTCATCGCGGGTTGATTGGAGAAATGTTTCTGGTGGGAAACAAGTCAAGATATACTACAGAAATGATCCTGTGAAGTATGATCTTAAAGATGAAATAAATTTGCAAGAGAATAAATCGATTATGCAAAATGAAACAGCATTAATGATTCTATTCGTAAAATTACGTGGTTTTTATCGTTAACGAGTTCGTCCTAGAAGTGAATTATGTGGAAAAGCGCTACACAACGACACGGCGCGTTGTGTTCATTCAATACAAACAGCTGAAATGGCGAAACAACGACGGTATTTAGAGCACGGCGGAAATTAAAAGCAGTTTGTTGAGGGTCACTCGCCAATTTCTTATATCGCGCTTCATCCAAGAAATACAATCGATCGTCAGACATTAATACTTCAGCTGGATGTGTGGCACGCATCTGTAATCCTGCTTCTGGGAGGCTTGATAGTGTGGATGACTTGAGACGAGGATTCCTACTTCGTGACCGTGCATGTTGATCAGGCGTCCGCACTAAGTTGGGCATCAACATGGACCCATTGAAGGAATTTAATGGGTGCAGGTTAGCTAAGGAGGAGCAAAACGGGCCAGGAAGGAAACTAAGCAGCCAAAAGTTCCCGTGTCGAGCAGTAGTAGGATCGCGCCCGTGAATGTACGACATGAATTAGCCTCGACAAAACAGTCAAACCTCTTTCTTTTTATTTCTATTAAGGAAAGAATGGGTTTCAATGGGTTGGTTTCTGCTTCAAAAGTGAAATACTGCCACAACAATAAGCTCCACCCTAAATCTCTAAATCTAAAATATTGCAATTGGGTAAAAGAGTGAAAGCTCAAGTGATTGGCATGATTGCATCTGAATATCAACCCGCTCCGTTAAGCTCAATAACGATTCACTGTTACTGTCACAGCCCAAAGCTAATACTGAATAATAATCTGAATACCTAAACGTTCAATTTCAATTGAAGCTTAGGCCATCGGCGCTTCGCGCCCTCGGCCGCGTTTTCAACTTGTGCGTATGGAACGGTGGTGTTTGCATACAATTTTAATGATTTGGAAAAGCATGAAATGGAGGGACCTGAATACTTATATGTTGAACTGCATCTAAAGTTTGCGGCCATCGGCGCTTCGCGCCCTCGGCCGCGTTTTCAACCAACTTCAACGGATCGCTAAGATGGCGGTGTAATTTACCTTTTGTTGATAAACATGAAATGGAGGAATCTTAATATTCTTTTATTCTCCAATTACATTGGAAATATTCTGCTTTCACTACTTTACTGACTTAATAACGAGAATTTATTTATTTATATTTGAGGTGCCCAGTCTAAGGACCAGGCGTTCGAAAAATAAGTCATATAGACTCATCAGTGCTCCTAACCACGGAAATCTTTAGTAAAAGGCGAAAGATTTATCCGGGTATTGATTAGAAACCAGAGTGATTAACAACTGAAATCAGTTGGTCTTTCTTCATTTCCCAACTTCATACCACTTTGGTAAAGTCACGGCAATAAACAGACATATTCAACCGTAATGCGACGACTATTTTCTGTTAGATTTGAAACAGTCACTAAAAACCTTCATGCTGTATAAAGCTCATGTAAAAATAGTTTCCTCTTTTGATTTTCAACTGAGTTAACTTAAGCTGAGTGAAACATAAACGAAGTCTAAGGCAAACGGGGTGGGTAAGCTGAATTGGGAAAGGTGACGAAACCTATTTATTCTGCAAGTCCTTTAGTTTTTTTTTCTTTGTTGTATAGGGGTGGGGGGGGATCCATCCGCTAAGTTGAACAAACACGATTCTATAGACAGAAATTCAGGTTTCCCAACCTTTGATATATGTGGGATTGATTAACCAATCGCTTACTAAAGGGTAATCAAGCAGACAACAGTAAACAATAACTGAACACAGTGTTAACGTTCTTTAAGAGAATCTGCTCTGCTGGAGCTGTCAAAAATTGCCGACAACAAAGAATGTTTCACTTCATCGTGGCGGGGTATTGGTTAAAGTTTTCAACTAGCAATAATCACACCTCGGGAGACCCTCATTGGTTATGATATTGCCACTGCGCAAAGCTAAATTTCACATGAGAGAGCCCTACTACTTGAACCTTTTTCTTGTCGATTCCGCACGGACGTTGACACCAACAACATCAGGCAAGGTACTGCTTCTCGATTAAACTAATCATTTTGCTGCTTTCAGTTTTACACTCACATACCTATAAAGAATATAGTTCATTTTACGAATATTTCACATGTTGCCATACAACACCGTTGAGTAGTAAAATTCATGCAAATTACAATGCTTTTCGCCAGCTCAAGTGAACGCACAGGAATTGTTTCAGTTTACAGGTCAAATTTGCTGAACCCATTCCCGTTTACTTAACCATAAAATCAGTAAAAACCTACAACAACTGAACGAAAATTACTCAGTTGCTATCTCATTGTGCTTTTCCACTAGCTTTGAAATGCCGTGACCAGGATTCGAACCTGGGTTACTACGGTTTTACGCTATCAGACCCCACAACGTAGGGTCCTAACCACTAGACGATCACGGCCAAATTACAACGTTTCCACACACGTAAACGTTTCCACACAATCACATTAAGGATCATAAATATATTGTGTTGGTCATGTTAAAATCTGAATAAATTGAAAAAGAAATGCCAACAGCATCCCGTATTCCCAAGCGGTCACCCATCCAAGTACTAACGGGACCCGACGTAGCTTAACTTCCGGGAGCTGACGAGACCGGGTGAGTTCTACGTGGTATGGCCGTTGACAGTATTGAATGTAAAATTTACAACGCATATGTCTGAATCGTTGTTGGCGTACATCAATTATCACAAAGTATCCGCCATTTTTACGTTTAAGCATCATAAGTGACTTTCTTATCGGGCTTGACAAATGCAATCTTTGCGTTTCGTTTAATAGTTTGCATATTTAAGTGAAGAATAACGCCTTTAATGCAATGGTTTTGATCACACGGTGACTGATTTACCAAGTGAAAAGTATTCGTCCAAGTCTGGTTCAGTTAGTATTATAGATTCTGCTGCTCAGGGGACGGCGCGAACGCAGTCCCCCACTACCAAAAATTGTACTCCCGAGTTAATCACATTTGGATTAATCGCAAGGGTCAGCCCATCCTTAGTGCAATGGAAAGGCCTCACCCTGGAGGAACCACCTTGGTGATCATGGTTGCCTCTGAGCCAGGTAAGTATGATTTTGTCAATACTTGGCGATTACTCATAGTTTTTTGGTAGACAAACAATAACGACGAAGTACACTAAATCATAGAGCTCAACAAAGAACTATCGCACATGGAATTACGCATAAAACTGAAAGATGGGATTGAGCATAGTTGATCCTATAAAGCTCTTATTTAGAAAATCGAAAACTTACAGCCATTTCTGGGTTAGAAGAAAATGCTCTCATTTGGGAAAACTTCTTCCTCCCAAATGGAGACGTCGAATTGCACTGTTTTTTCGTCTATACTGCTCAACTGATCTAAACAACAATATTCATGAGAGACATGTCTGCATGTCAGATTGCCGAACAATCAATTAAACTAGAACCAATTTGAATGGATAGCTCTAAATAAAACTCGTTCCCTTTGAGGGACATAACTTGTTGGGCTGCAATTATTTAACCATGTTCCATACTTAGTGAAAGCTGTCGAAAGATACATCTCCAGCAGCCATATGACTTTCGATGGAATAGTGATATGTTGAGGATAAGAAAATATGTAGATATCGTATTTATGTCAGTTTTTCCACCTCATAATGATGCGAGATTAATAGAGAAGAGCACTTATAAATTTATTTAATTCAGTAAAACATCCCTTTTAAGGGGTGAGCGAGCCCGGAGGTACTGCAATACCGGGTCAACCTGTGGCAGGATCAATGCAAGCATTGACATCCCACCGAATTCCAAAATCAGTTTAATATTCTGGGGTTCATTTGAACCCGTATCAGATATTAAGCTGATAAGAACAGATACTACACTTTGATCTTAGCCAAAAGGCCGAGAAGCGATAACTGAAACTCAAGTTACTGGGTGTTATATGCCATACGGATCTCGAAAATATGGCTGATGAACAAAAAGAGCAAACCACTATCGCAAAACGAAGAAAGTCACCAGGAAACCAGGCTGTTGCTAGAACCCTGCCTGGCACTGTTGAAGGCCAATACAACTCATTAGTTTTTATCTTCTCTTTGATACAAATAGGTTATTAGGCTAAACGGTTCCAATATTATATTATATGTGAAGCTGGTGATTGCAGTGCACTATCCGTTTGAGTCAATCAACTCCACCTAGTAGCAAACTCTGCACACTCTGCACACGCATCAGAAAACATGCTGGATAGAATCCTTGAATACGTAACGCAGCTGTTTTTGCAGCAACCAAGTTAATGTTACGCAGAGACAACAACGAACAACAGGAAGAAATGTTACGTGAAGACATTAGTGAACGTCACATGTTTGAAATACTACGCCTGCCAATGTGCGAAATTCTTATTAAAGGGCACAGGATTCGATCAATGAAATCTACACATGGAAACGTTAGCTATTTTGATATCGATAACACGAAACGCTAAAGAAGCGAGGCAATTGGATTTAACGTTTTACGGATATCAGAGGAATCAGTAAGTTCATTTTTCTATGCTTTGCTAAATTACCGCTCTGAAAACGCCGGTTTCCTTCCAGTGTGCCACAAGGGAACACCGGAAACGGTCCTCAATGGCTACGAGCAGATACCACGCAAGTGGCTACGATCGCAACCTGTTTCACTCTCAGAAGCCAGCGTCATTACTCGTCATCGCGGGTTGATTGGAGAAATGTTTCTGGTGGGAAACAAGTCAAGATATACTACAGAAATGATCCTGTGAAGTATGATCTTAAAGATGAAATAAATTTGCAAGAGAATAAATCGATTATGCAAAATGAAACAGCATTAATGATTCTATTCGTAAAATTACGTGGTTTTTATCGTTAACGAGTTCGTCCTAGAAGTGAATTATGTGGAAAAGCGCTACACAACGACACGGCGCGTTGTGTTCATTCAATACAAACAGCTGAAATGGCGAAACAACGACGGTATTTAGAGCACGGCGGAAATTAAAAGCAGTTTGTTGAGGGTCACTCGCCAATTTCTTATATCGCGCTTCATCCAAGAAATACAATCGATCGTCAGACATTAATACTTCAGCTGGATGTGTGGCACGCATCTGTAATCCTGCTTCTGGGAGGCTTGATAGTGTGGATGACTTGAGACGAGGATTCCTACTTCGTGACCGTGCATGTTGATCAGGCGTCCGCACTAAGTTGGGCATCAACATGGACCCATTGAAGGAATTTAATGGGTGCAGGTTAGCTAAGGAGGAGCAAAACGGGCCAGGAAGGAAACTAAGCAGCCAAAAGTTCCCGTGTCGAGCAGTAGTAGGATCGCGCCCGTGAATGTACGACATGAATTAGCCTCGACAAAACAGTCAAACCTCTTTCTTTTTATTTCTATTAAGGAAAGAATGGGTTTCAATGGGTTGGTTTCTGCTTCAAAAGTGAAATACTGCCACAACAATAAGCTCCACCCTAAATCTCTAAATCTAAAATATTGCAATTGGGTAAAAGAGTGAAAGCTCAAGTGATTGGCATGATTGCATCTGAATATCAACCCGCTCCGTTAAGCTCAATAACGATTCACTGTTACTGTCACAGCCCAAAGCTAATACTGAATAATAATCTGAATACCTAAACGTTCAATTTCAATTGAAGTTTATGTGGCCATCGGCGCTTCGCGCCCTCGGCCGCGTTTTCAACTTGTGCGTATGGAACGGTGGTGTTTGCATACAATTTTAATGATTTGGAAAAGCATGAAATGGAGGGACCTGAATACTTATATGTTGAACTGCATCTAAAGTTTGCGGCCATCGGCGCTTCGCGCCCTCGGCCGCGTTTTCAACCAACTTCAACGGATCGCTAAGATGGCGGTGTAATTTACCTTTGTTGATAAACATGAAATGGAGGAATCTTAATATTCTTTTTATTCTCCAATTACATTGGAAATATTCTGCTTTCACTACTTTACTGACTTAATAACGAGAATTTATTTATTTATATTTGAGGTGCCCAGTCTAAGGACCAGGCGTTCGAAAAATAAGTCATATAGACTCATCAGTGCTCCTAACCACGGAAATCTTTAGTAAAAGGCGAAAGATTTATCCGGGTATTGATTAGAAACCAGAGTGATTAACAACTGAAATCAGTTGGTCTTTCTTCATTTCCCAACTTCATACCACTTTGGTAAAGTCACGGCAATAAACAGACATATTCAACCGTAATGCGACGACTATTTTCTGTTAGATTTGAAACAGTCACTAAAAACCTTCATGCTGTATAAAGCTCATGTAAAAATAGTTTCCCCTTTGATTTTCAACTGAGTTAACTTAAGCTGAGTGAAACATAAACGAAGTCTAAGGCAAACGGGGTGGGTAAGCTGAATTGGGAAAGGTGACGAAACCTATTTATTCTGCAAGTCCTTTAGTTTTTTTCTTTGTTGTATAGGGGTGGGGGGATCCATCCGCCAAGTTGAACAAACACGATTCTATAGACAGAAATTCAGGTTTCCCAACCTTGATATATGTGGGATTGATTAACCAATCGCTTACTAAAGGGTAATCAAGCAGACAACAGTAAACAATAACTGAACACAGTGTTAACGTTCTTTAAGAGAATCTGCTCTGCTGGAGCTGTCAAAAATTGCCGACAACAAAGAATGTTTCACTTCATCGTGGCGGGGTATTGGTTAAAGTTTTCAACTAGCAATAATCACACCTCGGGAGACCCTCATTGGTTATGATATTGCCACTGCGCAAAGCTAAATTTCACATGAGAGAGCCCTACTACTTGAACCTTTTTCTTGTCGATTCCGCACGGACGTTGACACCAACAACATCAGGCAAGGTACTGCTTCTCGATTAAACTAATCATTTTGCTGCTTTCAGTTTTACACTCACATACCTATAAAGAATATAGTTCATTTTACGAATATTTCACATGTTGCCATACAACACCGTTGAGTAGTAAAATTCATGCAAATTACAATGCTTTTCGCCAGCTCAATGAACGCACAGGAATTGTTTCAGTTTACAGGTCAAATTTGCTGAACCCATTCCCGTTTACTTAACCATAAAATCAGTAAAAACCTACAACAACTGAACGAAAATTACTCAGTTGCTATCTCATTGTGCTTTTCCACTAGCTTTGAAATGCCGTGACCAGGATTCGAACCTGGGTTACTACGGTTTTACGCTATCAGACCCCACAACGTAGGGTCCTAACCACTAGACGATCACGGCCAAATTACAACGTTTCCACACACGTAAACGTTTCCACACAATCACATTAAGGATCATAAATATATTGTGTTGGTCATGTTAAAATCTGAATAAATTGAAAAAGAAATGCCAACAGCATCCCGTATTCCCAAGCGGTCACCCATCCAAGTACTAACGGGACCCGACGTAGCTTAACTTCCGGGAGCTGACGAGACCGGGTGAGTTCTACGTGGTATGGCCGTTGACAGTATTGAATGTAAAATTTACAACGCATATGTCTGAATCGTTGTTGGCGTACATCAATTATCACAAAGTATCCGCCATTTTTACGTTTAAGCATCATAAGTGACTTTCTTATCGGGCTTGACAAATGCAATCTTTGCGTTTCGTTTAATAGTTTGCATATTTAAGTGAAGAATAACGCCTTTAATGCAATGGTTTTGATCACACGGTGACTGATTTACCAAGTGAAAAGTATTCGTCCAAGTCTGGTTCAGTTAGTATTATAGATTCTGTTGCTCAGGGGACGGCGCGAACGCAGTCCCCCACTACCAAAAATTGTACTCCCGAGTTAATCACATTTGGATTAATCGCAAGGGTCAGCCCATCCTTAGTGCAATGGAAAGGCCTCACCCTGGAGGAACCACCTTGGTGATCATGGTTGCCTCTGAGCCAGGTAAGTATGATTTTGTCAATACTTGGCGATTACTCATAGTTTTTTGGCAGACAAACAATAACGACGAAGTACACTAAATCATAGAGCTCAACAAAGAACTATCGCACATGGAATTACGCATAAAACTGAAAGATGGGATTGAGCATAGTTGATCCTATAAAGCTCTTATTTAGAAAATCGAAAACTTACAGCCATTTCTGGGTTAGAAGAAAATGCTCTCATTTGGGAAAACTTCTTCCTCCCAAATGGAGACGTCGAATTGCACTGTTTTTTCGTCTATACTGCTCAACTGATCTAAACAACAATATTCATGAGAGACATGTCTGCATGTCAGATTGCCGAACAATCAATTAAACTAGAACCAATTTGAATGGATAGCTCTAAATAAAACTCGTTCCCTTTGAGGGACATAACTTGTTGGGCTGCAATTATTTAACCATGTTCCATACTTAGTGAAAGCTGTCGAAAGATACATCTCCAGCAGCCATATGACTTTCGATGGAATAGTGATATGTTGAGGATAAGAAAATATGTAGATATCGTATTTATGTCAGTTTTTCCACCTCATAATGATGCGAGATTAATAGAGAAGAGCACTTATAAATTTATTTAATTCAGTAAAACATCCCTTTTAAGGGGTGAGCCGAGCCCGGAGGTACTGCAATACTGGTCAACCTGTGGCAGGATCAATGCAAGCATTGACATCCCACCGAATTCCAAAATCAGTTTAATATTCTGGGGTTCATTTGAACCCGTATCAGATATTAAGCTGATAAGAACAGATACTACACTTTGATCTTAGCCAAAAGGCCGAGAAGCGATAACTGAAACTCAAGTTACTGGGTGTTATATGCCATACGGATCTCGAAAATATGGCTGATGAACAAAAAGAGCAAACCACTATCGCAAAACGAAGAAAGTCACCAGGAAACCAGGCTGTTGCTAGAACCCTGCCTGGCACTGTTGAAGGCCAATACAACTCATTAGTTTTTATCTTCTCTTTGATACAAATAGGTTATTAGGCTAAACGGTTCCAATATTATATTATATGTGAAGCTGGTGATTGCAGTGCACTATCCGTTTGAGTCAATCAACTCCACCTAGTAGCAAACTCTGCACACTCTGCACACGCATCAGAAAACATGCTGGATAGAATCCTTGGAATACGTAACGCAGCTGTTTTTGCAGCAACCAAGTTAATGTTACGCAGAGACAACAACGAACAACAGGAAGAAATGTTACGTGAAGACATTAGTGAACGTCACATGTTTGAAATACTACGCCTGCCAATGTGCGAAATTTTATTAAAGGGCACAGGATTCGATCAATGAAATCTACACATGGAAACGTTAGCTATTTTGATATCGATAACACGAAACGCTAAAGAAGCGAGGCAATTGGATTTAACGTTTTACGGATATCAGAGGAATCAGTAAGTTCATTTTTCTATGCTTTGCTAAATTACCGCTCTGAAAACGCCGGTTTCCTTCCAGTGTGCCACAAGGGAACACCGGAAACGGTCCTCAATGGCTACGAGCAGATACCACGCAAGTGGCTACGATCGCAACCTGTTTCACTCTCAGAAGCCAGCGTCATTACTCGTCATCGCGGGTTGATTGGAGAAATGTTTCTGGTGGGAAACAAGTCAAGATATACTACAGAAATGATCCTGTGAAGTATGATCTTAAAGATGAAATAAATTTGCAAGAGAATAAATCGATTATGCAAAATGAAACAGCATTAATGATTCTATTCGTAAAATTACGTGGTTTTTATCGTTAACGAGTTCGTCCTAGAAGTGAATTATGTGGAAAAGCGCTACACAACGACACGGCGCGTTGTGTTCATTCAATACAAACAGCTGAAATGGCGAAACAACGACGGTATTTAGAGCACGGCGGAAATTAAAAGCAGTTTGTTGAGGGTCACTCGCCAATTTCTTATATCGCGCTTCATCCAAGAAATACAATCGATCGTCAGACATTAATACTTCAGCTGGATGTGTGGCACGCATCTGTAATCCTGCTTCTGGGAGGCTTGATAGTGTGGATGACTTGAGACGAGGATTCCTACTTCGTGACCGTGCATGTTGATCAGGCGTCCGCACTAAGTTGGGCATCAACATGGACCCATTGAAGGAATTTAATGGGTGCAGGTTAGCTAAGGAGGAGCAAAACGGGCCAGGAAGGAAACTAAGCAGCCAAAAGTTCCCGTGTCGAGCAGTAGTAGGATCGCGCCCGTGAATGTACGACATGAATTAGCCTCGACAAAACAGTCAAACCTCTTTCTTTTTATTTCTATTAAGGAAAGAATGGGTTTCAATGGGTTGGTTTCTGCTTCAAAAGTGAAATACTGCCACAACAATAAGCTCCACCCTAAATCTCTAAATCTAAAATATTGCAATTGGGTAAAAGAGTGAAAGCTCAAGTGATTGGCATGATTGCATCTGAATATCAACCCGCTCCGTTAAGCTCAATAACGATTCACTGTTACTGTCACAGCCCAAAGCTAATACTGAATAATAATCTGAATACCTAAACGTTCAATTTCAATTGAGGCCATCGGCGCTTCGCGCCCTCGGCCGCGTTTTCAACTTGTGCGTATGGAACGGTGGTGTTTGCATACAATTTTAATGATTTGGAAAAGCATGAAATGGAGGGACCTGAATACTTATATGTTGAACTGCATCTAAGTTTGCGGCCATCGGCGCTTCGCGCCCTCGGCCGCGTTTTCAACCAACTTCAACGGATCGCTAAGATGGCGGTGTAATTTACCTTTGTTGATAAACATGAAATGGAGGAATCTTAATATTCTTTTATTCTCCAATTACATTGGAAATATTCTGCTTTCACTACTTTACTGACTTAATAACGAGAATTTATTTATTTATATTTGAGGTGCCCAGTCTAAGGACCAGGCGTTCGAAAAATAAGTCATATAGACTCATCAGTGCTCCTAACCACGGAAATCTTTAGTAAAAGGCGAAAGATTTATCCGGGTATTGATTAGAAACCAGAGTGATTAACAACTGAAATCAGTTGGTCTTTCTTCATTTCCCAACTTCATACCACTTTGGTAAAGTCACGGCAATAAACAGACATATTCAACCGTAATGCGACGACTATTTTCTGTTAGATTTGAAACAGTCACTAAAAACCTTCATGCTGTATAAAGCTCATGTAAAAATAGTTTCCTCTTTGATTTTCAACTGAGTTAACTTAAGCTGAGTGAAACATAAACGAAGTCTAAGGCAAACGGGGTGGGTAAGCTGAATTGGGAAAGGTGACGAAACCTATTTATTCTGCAAGTCCTTTAGTTTTTTTTCTTTGTTGTATAGGGGTGGGGGGATCCATCCGCTAAGTTGAACAAACACGATTCTATAGACAGAAATTCAGGTTTCCCAACCTTTGATATATGTGGGATTGATTAACCAATCGCTTACTAAAGGGTAATCAAGCAGACAACAGTAAACAATAACTGAACACAGTGTTAACGTTCTTTAAGAGAATCTGCTCTGCTGGAGCTGTCAAAAATTGCCGACAACAAAGAATGTTTCACTTCATCGTGGCGGGGTATTGGTTAAAGTTTTCAACTAGCAATAATCACACCTCGGGAGACCCTCATTGGTTATGATATTGCCACTGCGCAAAGCTAAATTTCACATGAGAGAGCCCTACTACTTGAACCTTTTTCTTGTCGATTCCGCACGGACGTTGACACCAACAACATCAGGCAAGGTACTGCTTCTCGATTAAACTAATCATTTTGCTGCTTTCAGTTTTACACTCACATACCTATAAAGAATATAGTTCATTTTACGAATATTTCACATGTTGCCATACAACACCGTTGAGTAGTAAAATTCATGCAAATTACAATGCTTTTCGCCAGCTCAAGTGAACGCACAGGAATTGTTTCAGTTTACAGGTCAAATTTGCTGAACCCATTCCCGTTTACTTAACCATAAAATCAGTAAAAACCTACAACAACTGAACGAAAATTACTCAGTTGCTATCTCATTGTGCTTTTCCACTAGCTTTGAAATGCCGTGACCAGGATTCGAACCTGGGTTACTACGGTTTTACGCTATCAGACCCCACAACGTAGGGTCCTAACCACTAGACGATCACGGCCAAATTACAACGTTTCCACACACGTAAACGTTTCCACACAATCACATTAAGGATCATAAATATATTGTGTTGGTCATGTTAAAATCTGAATAAATTGAAAAAGAAATGCCAACAGCATCCCGTATTCCCAAGCGGTCACCCATCCAAGTACTAACGGGACCCGACGTAGCTTAACTTCCGGGAGCTGACGAGACCGGGTGAGTTCTACGTGGTATGGCCGTTGACAGTATTGAATGTAAAATTTACAACGCATATGTCTGAATCGTTGTTGGCGTACATCAATTATCACAAAGTATCCGCCATTTTTACGTTTAAGCATCATAAGTGACTTTCTTATCGGGCTTGACAAATGCAATCTTTGCGTTTCGTTTAATAGTTTGCATATTTAAGTGAAGAATAACGCCTTTAATGCAATGGTTTTGATCACACGGTGACTGATTTACCAAGTGAAAAGTATTCGTCCAAGTCTGGTTCAGTTAGTATTATAGATTCTGTTGCTCAGGGGACGGCGCGAACGCAGTCCCCCACTACCAAAAATTGTACTCCCGAGTTAATCACATTTGGATTAATCGCAAGGGTCAGCCCATCCTTAGTGCAATGGAAAGGCCTCACCCTGGAGGAACCACCTTGGTGATCATGGTTGCCTCTGAGCCAGGTAAGTATGATTTTTGTCAATACTTGGCGATTACTCATAGTTTTTTGGTAGACAAACAATAACGACGAAGTACACTAAATCATAGAGCTCAACAAAGAACTATCGCACATGGAATTACGCATAAAACTGAAAGATGGGATTGAGCATAGTTGATCCTATAAAGCTCTTATTTAGAAAATCGAAAACTTACAGCCATTTCTGGGTTAGAAGAAAAATGCTCTCATTTGGGAAAACTTCTTCCTCCCAAATGGAGACGTCGAATTGCACTGTTTTTTCGTCTATACTGCTCAACTGATCTAAACAACAATATTCATGAGAGACATGTCTGCATGTCAGATTGCCGAACAATCAATTAAACTAGAACCAATTTGAATGGATAGCTCTAAATAAAACTCGTTCCCTTTGAGGGACATAACTTGTTGGGCTGCAATTATTTAACCATGTTCCATACTTAGTGAAAGCTGTCGAAAGATACATCTCCAGCAGCCATATGACTTTCGATGGAATAGTGATATGTTGAGGATAAGAAAATATGTAGATATCGTATTTATGTCAGTTTTTCCACCTCATAATGATGCGAGATTAATAGAGAAGAGCACTTATAAATTTATTTAATTCAGTAAAACATCCCTTTTAAGGGGTGAGCCGAGCCCGGAGGTACTGCAATACCGGGTCAACCTGTGGCAGGATCAATGCAAGCATTGACATCCCACCGAATTCCAAAAATCAGTTTAATATTCTGGGGTTCATTTGAACCCGTATCAGATATTAAGCTGATAAGAACAGATACTACACTTTGATCTTAGCCAAAAGGCCGAGAAGCGATAACTGAAACTCAAGTTACTGGGTGTTATATGCCATACGGATCTCGAAAATATGGCTGATGAACAAAAAGAGCAAACCACTATCGCAAAACGAAGAAAGTCACCAGGAAACCAGGCTGTTGCTAGAACCCTGCCTGGCACTGTTGAAGGCCAATACAACTCATTAGTTTTTATCTTCTCTTTGATACAAATAGGTTATTAGGCTAAACGGTTCCAATATTATATTATATGTGAAGCTGGTGATTGCAGTGCACTATCCGTTTGAGTCAATCAACTCCACCTAGTAGCAAACTCTGCACACTCTGCACACGCATCAGAAAACATGCTGGATAGAATCCTTGGAATACGTAACGCAGCTGTTTTTGCAGCAACCAAGTTAATGTTACGCAGAGACAACAACGAACAACAGGAAGAAATGTTACGTGAAGACATTAGTGAACGTCACATGTTTGAAATACTACGCCTGCCAATGTGCGAAATTCTTATTAAAGGGCACAGGATTCGATCAATGAAATCTACACATGGAAACGTTAGCTATTTTGATATCGATAACACGAAACGCTAAAGAAGCGAGGCAATTGGATTTAACGTTTTACGGATATCAGAGGAATCAGTAAGTTCATTTTTCTATGCTTTGCTAAATTACCGCTCTGAAAACGCCGGTTTCCTTCCAGTGTGCCACAAGGGAACACCGGAAACGGTCCTCAATGGCTACGAGCAGATACCACGCAAGTGGCTACGATCGCAACCTGTTTCACTCTCAGAAGCCAGCGTCATTACTCGTCATCGCGGGTTGATTGGAGAAATGTTTCTGGTGGGAAACAAGTCAAGATATACTACAGAAATGATCCTGTGAAGTATGATCTTAAAGATGAAATAAATTTGCAAGAGAATAAATCGATTATGCAAAATGAAACAGCATTAATGATTCTATTCGTAAAATTACGTGGTTTTTATCGTTAACGAGTTCGTCCTAGAAGTGAATTATGTGGAAAAGCGCTACACAACGACACGGCGCGTTGTGTTCATTCAATACAAACAGCTGAAATGGCGAAACAACGACGGTATTTAGAGCACGGCGGAAATTAAAAGCAGTTTGTTGAGGGTCACTCGCCAATTTCTTATATCGCGCTTCATCCAAGAAATACAATCGATCGTCAGACATTAATACTTCAGCTGGATGTGTGGCACGCATCTGTAATCCTGCTTCTGGGAGGCTTGATAGTGTGGATGACTTGAGACGAGGATTCCTACTTCGTGACCGTGCATGTTGATCAGGCGTCCGCACTAAGTTGGGCATCAACATGGACCCATTGAAGGAATTTAATGGGTGCAGGTTAGCTAAGGAGGAGCAAAACGGGCCAGGAAGGAAACTAAGCAGCCAAAAGTTCCCGTGTCGAGCAGTAGTAGGATCGCGCCCGTGAATGTACGACATGAATTAGCCTCGACAAAACAGTCAAACCTCTTTCTTTTTATTTCTATTAAGGAAAGAATGGGTTTCAATGGGTTGGTTTCTGCTTCAAAAGTGAAATACTGCCACAACAATAAGCTCCACCCTAAATCTCTAAATCTAAAATATTGCAATTGGGTAAAAGAGTGAAAGCTCAAGTGATTGGCATGATTGCATCTGAATATCAACCCGCTCCGTTAAGCTCAATAACGATTCACTGTTACTGTCACAGCCCAAAGCTAATACTGAATAATAATCTGAATACCTAAACGTTCAATTTCAATTGAAGCGATCGGCGCTTCGCGCCCTCGGCCGCGTTTTCAACTTGTGCGTATGGAACGGTGGTGTTTGCATACAATTTTAATGATTTGGAAAAGCATGAAATGGAGGGACCTGAATACTTATATGTTGAACTGCATCTAAGTTTGCGGCCATCGGCGCTTCGCGCCCTCGGCCGCGTTTTCAACCAACTTCAACGGATCGCTAAGATGGCGGTGTAATTTACCTTTTGTTGATAAACATGAAATGGAGGAATCTTAATATTCTTTTATTCTCCAATTACATTGGAAATATTCTGCTTTCACTACTTTACTGACTTAATAACGAGAATTTATTTATTTATATTTGAGGTGCCCAGTCTAAGGACCAGGCGTTCGAAAAATAAGTCATATAGACTCATCAGTGCTCCTAACCACGGAAATCTTTAGTAAAAGGCGAAAGATTTATCCGGGTATTGATTAGAAACCAGAGTGATTAACAACTGAAATCAGTTGGTCTTTCTTCATTTCCCAACTTCATACCACTTTGGTAAAGTCACGGCAATAAACAGACATATTCAACCGTAATGCGACGACTATTTTCTGTTAGATTTGAAACAGTCACTAAAAACCTTCATGCTGTATAAAGCTCATGTAAAAATAGTTTCCTCTTTGATTTTCAACTGAGTTAACTTAAGCTGAGTGAAACATAAACGAAGTCTAAGGCAAACGGGGTGGGTAAGCTGAATTGGGAAAGGTGACGAAACCTATTTATTCTGCAAGTCCTTTAGTTTTTTTTCTTTGTTGTATAGGGGTGGGGGGATCCATCCGCTAAGTTGAACAAACACGATTCTATAGACAGAAATTCAGGTTTCCCAACCTTTGATATATGTGGGATTGATTAACCAATCGCTTACTAAAGGGTAATCAAGCAGACAACAGTAAACAATAACTGAACACAGTGTTAACGTTCTTTAAGAGAATCTGCTCTGCTGGAGCTGTCAAAAATTGCCGACAACAAAGAATGTTTCACTTCATCGTGGCGGGGTATTGGTTAAAGTTTTCAACTAGCAATAATCACACCTCGGGAGACCCTCATTGGTTATGATATTGCCACTGCGCAAAGCTAAATTTCACATGAGAGAGCCCTACTACTTGAACCTTTTTCTTGTCGATTCCGCACGGACGTTGACACCAACAACATCAGGCAAGGTACTGCTTCTCGATTAAACTAATCATTTTGCTGCTTTCAGTTTTACACTCACATACCTATAAAGAATATAGTTCATTTTACGAATATTTCACATGTTGCCATACAACACCGTTGAGTAGTAAAATTCATGCAAATTACAATGCTTTTCGCCAGCTCAAGCGAACGCACAGGAATTGTTTCAGTTTACAGGTCAAATTTGCTGAACCCATTCCCGTTTACTTAACCATAAAATCAGTAAAAACCTACAACAACTGAACGAAAATTACTCAGTTGCTATCTCATTGTGCTTTTCCACTAGCTTTGAAATGCCGTGACCAGGATTCGAACCTGGGTTACTACGGTTTTACGCTATCAGACCCCACAACGTAGGGTCCTAACCACTAGACGATCACGGCCAAATTACAACGTTTCCACACACGTAAACGTTTCCACACAATCACATTAAGGATCATAAATATATTGTGTTGGTCATGTTAAAATCTGAATAAATTGAAAAAGAAATGCCAACAGCATCCCGTATTCCCAAGCGGTCACCCATCCAAGTACTAACGGGACCCGACGTAGCTTAACTTCCGGGAGCTGACGAGACCGGGTGAGTTCTACGTGGTATGGCCGTTGACAGTATTGAATGTAAAATTTACAACGCATATGTCTGAATCGTTGTTGGCGTACATCAATTATCACAAAGTATCCGCCATTTTTACGTTTAAGCATCATAAGTGACTTTCTTATCGGGCTTGACAAATGCAATCTTTGCGTTTCGTTTAATAGTTTGCATATTTAAGTGAAGAATAACGCCTTTAATGCAATGGTTTTGATCACACGGTGACTGATTTACCAAGTGAAAAGTATTCGTCCAAGTCTGGTTCAGTTAGTATTATAGATTCTGCTGCTCAGGGGACGGCGCGAACGCAGTCCCCCACTACCAAAAATTGTACTCCCGAGTTAATCACATTTGGATTAATCGCAAGGGTCAGCCCATCCTTAGTGCAATGGAAAGGCCTCACCCTGGAGGAACCACCTTGGTGATCATGGTTGCCTCTGAGCCAGGTAAGTATGATTTTTGTCAATACTTGGCGATTACTCATAGTTTTTTGGTAGACAAACAATAACGACGAAGTACACTAAATCATAGAGCTCAACAAAGAACTATCGCACATGGAATTACGCATAAAACTGAAAGATGGGATTGAGCATAGTTGATCCTATAAAGCTCTTATTTAGAAAATCGAAAACTTACAGCCATTTCTGGGTTAGAAGAAAAATGCTCTCATTTGGGAAAACTTCTTCCTCCCAAATGGAGACGTCGAATTGCACTGTTTTTTCGTCTATACTGCTCAACTGATCTAAACAACAATATTCATGAGAGACATGTCTGCATGTCAGATTGCCGAACAATCAATTAAACTAGAACCAATTTGAATGGATAGCTCTAAATAAAACTCGTTCCCTTTGAGGGACATAACTTGTTGGGCTGCAATTATTTAACCATGTTCCATACTTAGTGAAAGCTGTCGAAAGATACATCTCCAGCAGCCATATGACTTTCGATGGAATAGTGATATGTTGAGGATAAGAAAATATGTAGATATCGTATTTATGTCAGTTTTTCCACCTCATAATGATGCGAGATTAATAGAGAAGAGCACTTATAAATTTATTTAATTCAGTAAAACATCCCTTTTAAGGGGTGAGCCGAGCCCGGAGGTACTGCAATACCGGGTCAACCTGTGGCAGGATCAATGCAAGCATTGACATCCCACCGAACTCCAAAATCAGTTTAATATTCTGGGGTTCATTTGAACCCGTATCAGATATTAAGCTGATAAGAACAGATACTACACTTTGATCTTAGCCAAAAGGCCGAGAAGCGATAACTGAAACTCAAGTTACTGGGTGTTATATGCCATACGGATCTCGAAAATATGGCTGATGAACAAAAAGAGCAAACCACTATCGCAAAACGAAGAAAGTCACCAGGAAACCAGGCTGTTGCTAGAACCCTGCCTGGCACTGTTGAAGGCCAATACAACTCATTAGTTTTTATCTTCTCTTTGATACAAATAGGTTATTAGGCTAAACGGTTCCAATATTATATTATATGTGAAGCTGGTGATTGCAGTGCACTATCCGTTTGAGTCAATCAACTCCACCTAGTAGCAAACTCTGCACACTCTGCACACGCATCAGAAAAACATGCTGGATAGAATCCTTGGAATACGTAACGCAGCTGTTTTTGCAGCAACCAAGTTAATGTTACGCAGAGACAACAACGAACAACAGGAAGAAATGTTACGTGAAGACATTAGTGAACGTCACATGTTTGAAATACTACGCCTGCCAATGTGCGAAATTCTTATTAAAGGGCACAGGATTCGATCAATGAAATCTACACATGGAAACGTTAGCTATTTTGATATCGATAACACGAAACGCTAAAGAAGCGAGGCAATTGGATTTAACGTTTTACGGATATCAGAGGAATCAGTAAGTTCATTTTTCTATGCTTTGCTAAATTACCGCTCTGAAAACGCCGGTTTCCTTCCAGTGTGCCACAAGGGAACACCGGAAACGGTCCTCAATGGCTACGAGCAGATACCACGCAAGTGGCTACGATCGCAACCTGTTTCACTCTCAGAAGCCAGCGTCATTACTCGTCATCGCGGGTTGATTGGAGAAATGTTTCTGGTGGGAAACAAGTCAAGATATACTACAGAAATGATCCTGTGAAGTATGATCTTAAAGATGAAATAAATTTGCAAGAGAATAAATCGATTATGCAAAATGAAACAGCATTAATGATTCTATTCGTAAAATTACGTGGTTTTTATCGTTAACGAGTTCGTCCTAGAAGTGAATTATGTGGAAAAGCGCTACACAACGACACGGCGCGTTGTGTTCATTCAATACAAACAGCTGAAATGGCGAAACAACGACGGTATTTAGAGCACGGCGGAAATTAAAAGCAGTTTGTTGAGGGTCACTCGCCAATTTCTTATATCGCGCTTCATCCAAGAAATACAATCGATCGTCAGACATTAATACTTCAGCTGGATGTGTGGCACGCATCTGTAATCCTGCTTCTGGGAGGCTTGATAGTGTGGATGACTTGAGACGAGGATTCCTACTTCGTGACCGTGCATGTTGATCAGGCGTCCGCACTAAGTTGGGCATCAACATGGACCCATTGAAGGAATTTAATGGGTGCAGGTTAGCTAAGGAGGAGCAAAACGGGCCAGGAAGGAAACTAAGCAGCCAAAAGTTCCCGTGTCGAGCAGTAGTAGGATCGCGCCCGTGAATGTACGACATGAATTAGCCTCGACAAAACAGTCAAACCTCTTTCTTTTTATTTCTATTAAGGAAAGAATGGGTTTCAATGGGTTGGTTTCTGCTTCAAAAGTGAAATACTGCCACAACAATAAGCTCCACCCTAAATCTCTAAATCTAAAATATTGCAATTGGGTAAAAGAGTGAAAGCTCAAGTGATTGGCATGATTGCATCTGAATATCAACCCGCTCCGTTAAGCTCAATAACGATTCACTGTTACTGTCACAGCCCAAAGCTAATACTGAATAATAATCTGAATACCTAAACGTTCAATTTCAATTGAAAGTTATGGGCCATCGGCGCTTCGCGCCCTCGGCCGCGTTTTCAACTTGTGCGTATGGAACGGTGGTGTTTGCATACAATTTTAATGATTTGGAAAAGCATGAAATGGAGGGACCTGAATACTTATATGTTGAACTGCATCTAAGTTTGCGGCCATCGGCGCTTCGCGCCCTCGGCCGCGTTTTCAACCAACTTCAACGGATCGCTAAGATGGCGGTGTAATTTACCTTTGTTGATAAACATGAAATGGAGGAATCTTAATATTCTTTTATTCTCCAATTACATTGGAAATATTCTGCTTTCACTACTTTACTGACTTAATAACGAGAATTTATTTATTTATATTTGAGGTGCCCAGTCTAAGGACCAGGCGTTCGAAAAATAAGTCATATAGACTCATCAGTGCTCCTAACCACGGAAATCTTTAGTAAAAGGCGAAAGATTTATCCGGGTATTGATTAGAAACCAGAGTGATTAACAACTGAAATCAGTTGGTCTTTCTTCATTTCCCAACTTCATACCACTTTGGTAAAGTCACGGCAATAAACAGACATATTCAACCGTAATGCGACGACTATTTTCTGTTAGATTTGAAACAGTCACTAAAAACCTTCATGCTGTATAAAGCTCATGTAAAAATAGTTTCTCTTTGATTTTCAACTGAGTTAACTTAAGCTGAGTGAAACATAAACGAAGTCTAAGGCAAACGGGGTGGGTAAGCTGAATTGGGAAAGGTGACGAAACCTATTTATTCTGCAAGTCCTTTAGTTTTTTTTCTTTGTTGTATAGGGGTGGGGGGATCCATCCGCTAAGTTGAACAAACACGATTCTATAGACAGAAATTCAGGTTTCCCAACCTTTGATATATGTGGGATTGATTAACCAATCGCTTACTAAAGGGTAATCAAGCAGACAACAGTAAACAATAACTGAACACAGTGTTAACGTTCTTTAAGAGAATCTGCTCTGCTGGAGCTGTCAAAAATTGCCGACAACAAAGAATGTTTCACTTCATCGTGGCGGGGTATTGGTTAAAGTTTTCAACTAGCAATAATCACACCTCGGGAGACCCTCATTGGTTATGATATTGCCACTGCGCAAAGCTAAATTTCACATGAGAGAGCCCTACTACTTGAACCTTTTTCTTGTCGATTCCGCACGGACGTTGACACCAACAACATCAGGCAAGGTACTGCTTCTCGATTAAACTAATCATTTTGCTGCTTTCAGTTTTACACTCACATACCTATAAAGAATATAGTTCATTTTACGAATATTTCACATGTTGCCATACAACACCGTTGAGTAGTAAAATTCATGCAAATTACAATGCTTTTCGCCAGCTCAAGTGAACGCACAGGAATTGTTTCAGTTTACAGGTCAAATTTGCTGAACCCATTCCCGTTTACTTAACCATAAAATCAGTAAAAACCTACAACAACTGAACGAAAATTACTCAGTTGCTATCTCATTGTGCTTTTCCACTAGCTTTGAAATGCCGTGACCAGGATTCGAACCTGGGTTACTACGGTTTTACGCTATCAGACCCCACAACGTAGGGTCCTAACCACTAGACGATCACGGCCAAATTACAACGTTTCCACACACGTAAACGTTTCCACACAATCACATTAAGGATCATAAATATATTGTGTTGGTCATGTTAAAATCTGAATAAATTGAAAAAGAAATGCCAACAGCATCCCGTATTCCCAAGCGGTCACCCATCCAAGTACTAACGGGACCCGACGTAGCTTAACTTCCGGGAGCTGACGAGACCGGGTGAGTTCTACGTGGTATGGCCGTTGACAGTATTGAATGTAAAATTTACAACGCATATGTCTGAATCGTTGTTGGCGTACATCAATTATCACAAAGTATCCGCCATTTTTACGTTTAAGCATCATAAGTGACTTTCTTATCGGGCTTGACAAATGCAATCTTTGCGTTTCGTTTAATAGTTTGCATATTTAAGTGAAGAATAACGCCTTTAATGCAATGGTTTTGATCACACGGTGACTGATTTACCAAGTGAAAAGTATTCGTCCAAGTCTGGTTCAGTTAGTATTATAGATTCTGTTGCTCAGGGGACGGCGCGAACGCAGTCCCCCACTACCAAAAATTGTACTCCCGAGTTAATCACATTTGGATTAATCGCAAGGGTCAGCCCATCCTTAGTGCAATGGAAAGGCCTCACCCTGGAGGAACCACCTTGGTGATCATGGTTGCCTCTGAGCCAGGTAAGTATGATTTTTGTCAATACTTGGCGATTACTCATAGTTTTTTGGTAGACAAACAATAACGACGAAGTACACTAAATCATAGAGCTCAACAAAGAACTATCGCACATGGAATTACGCATAAAACTGAAAGATGGGATTGAGCATAGTTGATCCTATAAAGCTCTTATTTAGAAAATCGAAAACTTACAGCCATTTCTGGGTTAGAAGAAAAATGCTCTCATTTGGGAAAACTTCTTCCTCCCAAATGGAGACGTCGAATTGCACTGTTTTTTCGTCTATACTGCTCAACTGATCTAAACAACAATATTCATGAGAGACATGTCTGCATGTCAGATTGCCGAACAATCAATTAAACTAGAACCAATTTGAATGGATAGCTCTAAATAAAACTCGTTCCCTTTGAGGGACATAACTTGTTGGGCTGCAATTATTTAACCATGTTCCATACTTAGTGAAAGCTGTCGAAAGATACATCTCCAGCAGCCATATGACTTTCGATGGAATAGTGATATGTTGAGGATAAGAAAATATGTAGATATCGTATTTATGTCAGTTTTTCCACCTCATAATGATGCGAGATTAATAGAGAAGAGCACTTATAAATTTATTTAATTCAGTAAAACATCCCTTTTAAGGGGTGAGCCGAGCCCGGAGGTACTGCAATACCGGGTCAACCTGTGGCAGGATCAATGCAAGCATTGACATCCCACCGAATTCCAAAATCAGTTTAATATTCTGGGGTTCATTTGAACCCGTATCAGATATTAAGCTGATAAGAACAGATACTACACTTTGATCTTAGCCAAAAGGCCGAGAAGCGATAACTGAAACTCAAGTTACTGGGTGTTATATGCCATACGGATCTCGAAAATATGGCTGATGAACAAAAAGAGCAAACCACTATCGCAAAACGAAGAAAGTCACCAGGAAACCAGGCTGTTGCTAGAACCCTGCCTGGCACTGTTGAAGGCCAATACAACTCATTAGTTTTTATCTTCTCTTTGATACAAATAGGTTATTAGGCTAAACGGTTCCAATATTATATTATATGTGAAGCTGGTGATTGCAGTGCACTATCCGTTTGAGTCAATCAACTCCACCTAGTAGCAAACTCTGCACACTCTGCACACGCATCAGAAAACATGCTGGATAGAATCCTTGGAATACGTAACGCAGCTGTTTTTGCAGCAACCAAGTTAATGTTACGCAGAGACAACAACGAACAACAGGAAGAAATGTTACGTGAAGACATTAGTGAACGTCACATGTTTGAAATACTACGCCTGCCAATGTGCGAAATTCTTATTAAAGGGCACAGGATTCGATCAATGAAATCTACACATGGAAACGTTAGCTATTTTGATATCGATAACACGAAACGCTAAAGAAGCGAGGCAATTGGATTTAACGTTTTACGGATATCAGAGGAATCAGTAAGTTCATTTTTCTATGCTTTGCTAAATTACCGCTCTGAAAACGCCGGTTTCCTTCCAGTGTGCCACAAGGGAACACCGGAAACGGTCCTCAATGGCTACGAGCAGATACCACGCAAGTGGCTACGATCGCAACCTGTTTCACTCTCAGAAGCCAGCGTCATTACTCGTCATCGCGGGTTGATTGGAGAAATGTTTCTGGTGGGAAACAAGTCAAGATATACTACAGAAATGATCCTGTGAAGTATGATCTTAAAGATGAAATAAATTTGCAAGAGAATAAATCGATTATGCAAAATGAAACAGCATTAATGATTCTATTCGTAAAATTACGTGGTTTTTATCGTTAACGAGTTCGTCCTAGAAGTGAATTATGTGGAAAAGCGCTACACAACGACACGGCGCGTTGTGTTCATTCAATACAAACAGCTGAAATGGCGAAACAACGACGGTATTTAGAGCACGGCGGAAATTAAAAGCAGTTTGTTGAGGGTCACTCGCCAATTTCTTATATCGCGCTTCATCCAAGAAATACAATCGATCGTCAGACATTAATACTTCAGCTGGATGTGTGGCACGCATCTGTAATCCTGCTTCTGGGAGGCTTGATAGTGTGGATGACTTGAGACGAGGATTCCTACTTCGTGACCGTGCATGTTGATCAGGCGTCCGCACTAAGTTGGGCATCAACATGGACCCATTGAAGGAATTTAATGGGTGCAGGTTAGCTAAGGAGGAGCAAAACGGGCCAGGAAGGAAACTAAGCAGCCAAAAGTTCCCGTGTCGAGCAGTAGTAGGATCGCGCCCGTGAATGTACGACATGAATTAGCCTCGACAAAACAGTCAAACCTCTTTCTTTTTATTTCTATTAAGGAAAGAATGGGTTTCAATGGGTTGGTTTCTGCTTCAAAAGTGAAATACTGCCACAACAATAAGCTCCACCCTAAATCTCTAAATCTAAAATATTGCAATTGGGTAAAAGAGTGAAAGCTCAAGTGATTGGCATGATTGCATCTGAATATCAACCCGCTCCGTTAAGCTCAATAACGATTCACTGTTACTGTCACAGCCCAAAGCTAATACTGAATAATAATCTGAATACCTAAACGTTCAATTTCAATTGAAGCGGCCATCGGCGCTTCGCGCCCTCGGCCGCGTTTTCAACTTGTGCGTATGGAACGGTGGTGTTTGCATACAATTTTAATGATTTGGAAAAGCATGAAATGGAGGGACCTGAATACTTATATGTTGAACTGCATCTAAGTTTGCGGCCATCGGCGCTTCGCGCCCTCGGCCGCGTTTTCAACCAACTTCAACGGATCGCTAAGATGGCGGTGTAATTTACCTTTGTTGATAAACATGAAATGGAGGAATCTTAATATTCTTTTATTCTCCAATTACATTGGAAATATTCTGCTTTCACTACTTTACTGACTTAATAACGAGAATTTATTTATTTATATTTGAGGTGCCCAGTCTAAGGACCAGGCGTTCGAAAAATAAGTCATATAGACTCATCAGTGCTCCTAACCACGGAAATCTTTAGTAAAAGGCGAAAGATTTATCCGGGTATTGATTAGAAACCAGAGTGATTAACAACTGAAATCAGTTGGTCTTTCTTCATTTCCCAACTTCATACCACTTTGGTAAAGTCACGGCAATAAACAGACATATTCAACCGTAATGCGACGACTATTTTCTGTTAGATTTGAAACAGTCACTAAAAACCTTCATGCTGTATAAAGCTCATGTAAAAATAGTTTCCTCTTTGATTTTCAACTGAGTTAACTTAAGCTGAGTGAAACATAAACGAAGTCTAAGGCAAACGGGGTGGGTAAGCTGAATTGGGAAAGGTGACGAAACCTATTTATTCTGCAAGTCCTTTAGTTTTTTTTCTTTGTTGTATAGGGGTGGGGGGATCCATCCGCTAAGTTGAACAAACACGATTCTATAGACAGAAATTCAGGTTTCCCAACCTTTGATATATGTGGGATTGATTAACCAATCGCTTACTAAAGGGTAATCAAGCAGACAACAGTAAACAATAACTGAACACAGTGTTAACGTTCTTTAAGAGAATCTGCTCCTGCTGGAGCTGTCAAAAATTGCCGACAACAAAGAATGTTTCACTTCATCGTGGCGGGGTATTGGTTAAAGTTTTCAACTAGCAATAATCACACCTCGGGAGACCCTCATTGGTTATGATATTGCCACTGCGCAAAGCTAAATTTCACATGAGAGAGCCCTACTACTTGAACCTTTTTCTTGTCGATTCCGCACGGACGTTGACACCAACAACATCAGGCAAGGTACTGCTTCTCGATTAAACTAATCATTTTGCTGCTTTCAGTTTTACACTCACATACCTATAAAGAATATAGTTCATTTTACGAATATTTCACATGTTGCCATACAACACCGTTGAGTAGTAAAATTCATGCAAATTACAATGCTTTTCGCCAGCTCAAGTGAACGCACAGGAATTGTTTCAGTTTACAGGTCAAATTTGCTGAACCCATTCCCGTTTACTTAACCATAAAATCAGTAAAAACCTACAACAACTGAACGAAAATTACTCAGTTGCTATCTCATTGTGCTTTTCCACTAGCTTTGAAATGCCGTGACCAGGATTCGAACCTGGGTTACTACGGTTTTACGCTATCAGACCCCACAACGTAGGGTCCTAACCACTAGACGATCACGGCCAAATTACAACGTTTCCACACACGTAAACGTTTCCACACAATCACATTAAGGATCATAAATATATTGTGTTGGTCATGTTAAAATCTGAATAAATTGAAAAAAGAAATGCCAACAGCATCCCGTATTCCCAAGCGGTCACCCATCCAAGTACTAACGGGACCCGACGTAGCTTAACTTCCGGGAGCTGACGAGACCGGGTGAGTTCTACGTGGTATGGCCGTTGACAGTATTGAATGTAAAATTTACAACGCATATGTCTGAATCGTTGTTGGCGTACATCAATTATCACAAAGTATCCGCCATTTTTACGTTTAAGCATCATAAGTGACTTTCTTATCGGGCTTGACAAATGCAATCTTTGCGTTTCGTTTAATAGTTTGCATATTTAAGTGAAGAATAACGCCTTTAATGCAATGGTTTTGATCACACGGTGACTGATTTACCAAGTGAAAAGTATTCGTCCAAGTCTGGTTCAGTTAGTATTATAGATTCTGTTGCTCAGGGGACGGCGCGAACGCAGTCCCCCACTACCAAAAATTGTACTCCCGAGTTAATCACATTTGGATTAATCGCAAGGGTCAGCCCATCCTTAGTGCAATGGAAAGGCCTCACCCTGGAGGAACCACCTTGGTGATCATGGTTGCCTCTGAGCCAGGTAAGTATGATTTTGTCAATACTTGGCGATTACTCATAGTTTTTTGGTAGACAAACAATAACGACGAAGTACACTAAATCATAGAGCTCAACAAAGAACTATCGCACATGGAATTACGCATAAAACTGAAAGATGGGATTGAGCATAGTTGATCCTATAAAGCTCTTATTTAGAAAATCGAAAACTTACAGCCATTTCTGGGTTAGAAGAAAAATGCTCTCATTTGGGAAAACTTCTTCCTCCCAAATGGAGACGTCGAATTGCACTGTTTTTTCGTCTATACTGCTCAACTGATCTAAACAACAATATTCATGAGAGACATGTCTGCATGTCAGATTGCCGAACAATCAATTAAACTAGAACCAATTTGAATGGATAGCTCTAAATAAAACTCGTTCCCTTTGAGGGACATAACTTGTTGGGCTGCAATTATTTAACCATGTTCCATACTTAGTGAAAGCTGTCGAAAGATACATCTCCAGCAGCCATATGACTTTCGATGGAATAGTGATATGTTGAGGATAAGAAAATATGTAGATATCGTATTTATGTCAGTTTTTCCACCTCATAATGATGCGAGATTAATAGAGAAGAGCACTTATAAATTTATTTAATTCAGTAAAACATCCCTTTTAAGGGGTGAGCCGAGCCCGGAGGTACTGCAATACTGGTCAACCTGTGGCAGGATCAATGCAAGCATTGACATCCCACCGACTCCAAAATCAGTTTAATATTCTGGGGTTCATTTGAACCCGTATCAGATATTAAGCTGATAAGAACAGATACTACACTTTGATCTTAGCCAAAAGGCCGAGAAGCGATAACTGAAACTCAAGTTACTGGGTGTTATATGCCATACGGATCTCGAAAATATGGCTGATGAACAAAAAGAGCAAACCACTATCGCAAAACGAAGAAAGTCACCAGGAAACCAGGCTGTTGCTAGAACCCTGCCTGGCACTGTTGAAGGCCAATACAACTCATTAGTTTTTATCTTCTCTTTTGATACAAATAGGTTATTAGGCTAAACGGTTCCAATATTATATTATATGTGAAGCTGGTGATTGCAGTGCACTATCCGTTTGAGTCAATCAACTCCACCTAGTAGCAAACTCTGCACACTCTGCACACGCATCAGAAAACATGCTGGATAGAATCCTTGGAATACGTAACGCAGCTGTTTTTGCAGCAACCAAGTTAATGTTACGCAGAGACAACAACGAACAACAGGAAGAAATGTTACGTGAAGACATTAGTGAACGTCACATGTTTGAAATACTACGCCTGCCAATGTGCGAAATTCTTATTAAAGGGCACAGGATTCGATCAATGAAATCTACACATGGAAACGTTAGCTATTTTGATATCGATAACACGAAACGCTAAAGAAGCGAGGCAATTGGATTTAACGTTTTACGGATATCAGAGGAATCAGTAAGTTCATTTTTCTATGCTTTGCTAAATTACCGCTCTGAAAACGCCGGTTTCCTTCCAGTGTGCCACAAGGGAACACCGGAAACGGTCCTCAATGGCTACGAGCAGATACCACGCAAGTGGCTACGATCGCAACCTGTTTCACTCTCAGAAGCCAGCGTCATTACTCGTCATCGCGGGTTGATTGGAGAAATGTTTCTGGTGGGAAACAAGTCAAGATATACTACAGAAATGATCCTGTGAAGTATGATCTTAAAGATGAAATAAATTTGCAAGAGAATAAATCGATTATGCAAAATGAAACAGCATTAATGATTCTATTCGTAAAATTACGTGGTTTTTATCGTTAACGAGTTCGTCCTAGAAGTGAATTATGTGGAAAAGCGCTACACAACGACACGGCGCGTTGTGTTCATTCAATACAAACAGCTGAAATGGCGAAACAACGACGGTATTTAGAGCACGGCGGAAATTAAAAGCAGTTTGTTGAGGGTCACTCGCCAATTTCTTATATCGCGCTTCATCCAAGAAATACAATCGATCGTCAGACATTAATACTTCAGCTGGATGTGTGGCACGCATCTGTAATCCTGCTTCTGGGAGGCTTGATAGTGTGGATGACTTGAGACGAGGATTCCTACTTCGTGACCGTGCATGTTGATCAGGCGTCCGCACTAAGTTGGGCATCAACATGGACCCATTGAAGGAATTTAATGGGTGCAGGTTAGCTAAGGAGGAGCAAAACGGGCCAGGAAGGAAACTAAGCAGCCAAAAGTTCCCGTGTCGAGCAGTAGTAGGATCGCGCCCGTGAATGTACGACATGAATTAGCCTCGACAAAACAGTCAAACCTCTTTCTTTTTATTTCTATTAAGGAAAGAATGGGTTTCAATGGGTTGGTTTCTGCTTCAAAAGTGAAATACTGCCACAACAATAAGCTCCACCCTAAATCTCTAAATCTAAAATATTGCAATTGGGTAAAAGAGTGAAAGCTCAAGTGATTGGCATGATTGCATCTGAATATCAACCCGCTCCGTTAAGCTCAATAACGATTCACTGTTACTGTCACAGCCCAAAGCTAATACTGAATAATAATCTGAATACCTAAACGTTCAATTTCAATTGAAGTTTATGCGGCCATCGGCGCTTCGCGCCCTCGGCCGCGTTTTCAACTTGTGCGTATGGAACGGTGGTGTTTGCATACAATTTTAATGATTTGGAAAAGCATGAAATGGAGGGACCTGAATACTTATATGTTGAACTGCATCTAAGTTTGCGGCCATCGGCGCTTCGCGCCCTCGGCCGCGTTTTCAACCAACTTCAACGGATCGCTAAGATGGCGGTGTAATTTACCTTTGTTGATAAACATGAAATGGAGGAATCTTAATATTCTTTTTATTCTCCAATTACATTGGAAATATTCTGCTTTCACTACTTTACTGACTTAATAACGAGAATTTATTTATTTATATTTGAGGTGCCCAGTCTAAGGACCAGGCGTTCGAAAAATAAGTCATATAGACTCATCAGTGCTCCTAACCACGGAAATCTTTAGTAAAAGGCGAAAGATTTATCCGGGTATTGATTAGAAACCAGAGTGATTAACAACTGAAATCAGTTGGTCTTTCTTCATTTCCCAACTTCATACCACTTTGGTAAAGTCACGGCAATAAACAGACATATTCAACCGTAATGCGACGACTATTTTCTGTTAGATTTGAAACAGTCACTAAAAACCTTCATGCTGTATAAAGCTCATGTAAAAATAGTTTCTCTTTTGATTTTCAACTGAGTTAACTTAAGCTGAGTGAAACATAAACGAAGTCTAAGGCAAACGGGGTGGGTAAGCTGAATTGGGAAAGGTGACGAAACCTATTTATTCTGCAAGTCCTTTAGTTTTTTTTTCTTTGTTGTATAGGGGTGGGGGGGGATCCATCCGCTAAGTTGAACAAACACGATTCTATAGACAGAAATTCAGGTTTCCCAACCTTGATATATGTGGGATTGATTAACCAATCGCTTACTAAAGGGTAATCAAGCAGACAACAGTAAACAATAACTGAACACAGTGTTAACGTTCTTTAAGAGAATCTGCTCTGCTGGAGCTGTCAAAAATTGCCGACAACAAAGAATGTTTCACTTCATCGTGGCGGGGTATTGGTTAAAGTTTTCAACTAGCAATAATCACACCTCGGGAGACCCTCATTGGTTATGATATTGCCACTGCGCAAAGCTAAATTTCACATGAGAGAGCCCTACTACTTGAACCTTTTTCTTGTCGATTCCGCACGGACGTTGACACCAACAACATCAGGCAAGGTACTGCTTCTCGATTAAACTAATCATTTTGCTGCTTTCAGTTTTACACTCACATACCTATAAAGAATATAGTTCATTTTACGAATATTTCACATGTTGCCATACAACACCGTTGAGTAGTAAAATTCATGCAAATTACAATGCTTTTCGCCAGCTCAAGTGAACGCACAGGAATTGTTTCAGTTTACAGGTCAAATTTGCTGAACCCATTCCCGTTTACTTAACCATAAAATCAGTAAAAACCTACAACAACTGAACGAAAATTACTCAGTTGCTATCTCATTGTGCTTTTCCACTAGCTTTGAAATGCCGTGACCAGGATTCGAACCTGGGTTACTACGGTTTTACGCTATCAGACCCCACAACGTAGGGTCCTAACCACTAGACGATCACGGCCAAATTACAACGTTTCCACACACGTAAACGTTTCCACACAATCACATTAAGGATCATAAATATATTGTGTTGGTCATGTTAAAATCTGAATAAATTGAAAAAGAAATGCCAACAGCATCCCGTATTCCCAAGCGGTCACCCATCCAAGTACTAACGGGACCCGACGTAGCTTAACTTCCGGGAGCTGACGAGACCGGGTGAGTTCTACGTGGTATGGCCGTTGACAGTATTGAATGTAAAATTTACAACGCATATGTCTGAATCGTTGTTGGCGTACATCAATTATCACAAAGTATCCGCCATTTTTACGTTTAAGCATCATAAGTGACTTTCTTATCGGGCTTGACAAATGCAATCTTTGCGTTTCGTTTAATAGTTTGCATATTTAAGTGAAGAATAACGCCTTTAATGCAATGGTTTTGATCACACGGTGACTGATTTACCAAGTGAAAAGTATTCGTCCAAGTCTGGTTCAGTTAGTATTATAGATTCTGTTGCTCAGGGGACGGCGCGAACGCAGTCCCCCACTACCAAAAATTGTACTCCCTGAGTTAATCACATTTGGATTAATCGCAAGGGTCAGCCCATCCTTAGTGCAATGGAAAGGCCTCACCCTGGAGGAACCACCTTGGTGATCATGGTTGCCTCTGAGCCAGGTAAGTATGATTTTTGTCAATACTTGGCGATTACTCATAGTTTTTTGGTAGACAAACAATAACGACGAAGTACACTAAATCATAGAGCTCAACAAAGAACTATCGCACATGGAATTACGCATAAAACTGAAAGATGGGATTGAGCATAGTTGATCCTATAAAGCTCTTATTTAGAAAATCGAAAACTTACAGCCATTTCTGGGTTAGAAGAAAATGCTCTCATTTGGGAAAACTTCTTCCTCCCAAATGGAGACGTCGAATTGCACTGTTTTTTCGTCTATACTGCTCAACTGATCTAAACAACAATATTCATGAGAGACATGTCTGCATGTCAGATTGCCGAACAATCAATTAAACTAGAACCAATTTGAATGGATAGCTCTAAATAAAACTCGTTCCCTTTGAGGGACATAACTTGTTGGGCTGCAATTATTTAACCATGTTCCATACTTAGTGAAAGCTGTCGAAAGATACATCTCCAGCAGCCATATGACTTTCGATGGAATAGTGATATGTTGAGGATAAGAAAATATGTAGATATCGTATTTATGTCAGTTTTTCCACCTCATAATGATGCGAGATTAATAGAGAAGAGCACTTATAAATTTATTTAATTCAGTAAAACATCCCTTTTAAGGGGTGAGCCGAGCCCGGAGGTACTGCAATACTGGGTCAACCTGTGGCAGGATCAATGCAAGCATTGACATCCCACCGAATTCCAAAAATCAGTTTAATATTCTGGGGTTCATTTGAACCCGTATCAGATATTAAGCTGATAAGAACAGATACTACACTTTGATCTTAGCCAAAAGGCCGAGAAGCGATAACTGAAACTCAAGTTACTGGGTGTTATATGCCATACGGATCTCGAAAATATGGCTGATGAACAAAAAGAGCAAACCACTATCGCAAAACGAAGAAAGTCACCAGGAAACCAGGCTGTTGCTAGAACCCTGCCTGGCACTGTTGAAGGCCAATACAACTCATTAGTTTTTATCTTCTCTTTGATACAAATAGGTTATTAGGCTAAACGGTTCCAATATTATATTATATGTGAAGCTGGTGATTGCAGTGCACTATCCGTTTGAGTCAATCAACTCCACCTAGTAGCAAACTCTGCACACTCTGCACACGCATCAGAAAACATGCTGATAGAATCCTTGAATACGTAACGCAGCTGTTTTTGCAGCAACCAAGTTAATGTTACGCAGAGACAACAACGAACAACAGGAAGAAATGTTACGTGAAGACATTAGTGAACGTCACATGTTTGAAATACTACGCCTGCCAATGTGCGAAATTCTTATTAAAGGGCACAGGATTCGATCAATGAAATCTACACATGGAAACGTTAGCTATTTTGATATCGATAACACGAAACGCTAAAGAAGCGAGGCAATTGGATTTAACGTTTTACGGATATCAGAGGAATCAGTAAGTTCATTTTTCTATGCTTTGCTAAATTACCGCTCTGAAAACGCCGGTTTCCTTCCAGTGTGCCACAAGGGAACACCGGAAACGGTCCTCAATGGCTACGAGCAGATACCACGCAAGTGGCTACGATCGCAACCTGTTTCACTCTCAGAAGCCAGCGTCATTACTCGTCATCGCGGGTTGATTGGAGAAATGTTTCTGGTGGGAAACAAGTCAAGATATACTACAGAAATGATCCTGTGAAGTATGATCTTAAAGATGAAATAAATTTGCAAGAGAATAAATCGATTATGCAAAATGAAACAGCATTAATGATTCTATTCGTAAAATTACGTGGTTTTTATCGTTAACGAGTTCGTCCTAGAAGTGAATTATGTGGAAAAGCGCTACACAACGACACGGCGCGTTGTGTTCATTCAATACAAACAGCTGAAATGGCGAAACAACGACGGTATTTAGAGCACGGCGGAAATTAAAAGCAGTTTGTTGAGGGTCACTCGCCAATTTCTTATATCGCGCTTCATCCAAGAAATACAATCGATCGTCAGACATTAATACTTCAGCTGGATGTGTGGCACGCATCTGTAATCCTGCTTCTGGGAGGCTTGATAGTGTGGATGACTTGAGACGAGGATTCCTACTTCGTGACCGTGCATGTTGATCAGGCGTCCGCACTAAGTTGGGCATCAACATGGACCCATTGAAGGAATTTAATGGGTGCAGGTTAGCTAAGGAGGAGCAAAACGGGCCAGGAAGGAAACTAAGCAGCCAAAAGTTCCCGTGTCGAGCAGTAGTAGGATCGCGCCCGTGAATGTACGACATGAATTAGCCTCGACAAAACAGTCAAACCTCTTCTCTTTTATTTCTATTAAGGAAAGAATGGGTTTCAATGGGTTGGTTTCTGCTTCAAAAGTGAAATACTGCCACAACAATAAGCTCCACCCTAAATCTCTAAATCTAAAATATTGCAATTGGGTAAAAGAGTGAAAGCTCAAGTGATTGGCATGATTGCATCTGAATATCAACCCGCTCCGTTAAGCTCAATAACGATTCACTGTTACTGTCACAGCCCAAAGCTAATACTGAATAATAATCTGAATACCTAAACGTTCAATTTCAATTGAAGCCATCGGCGCTTCGCGCCCTCGGCCGCGTTTTCAACTTGTGCGTATGGAACGGTGGTGTTTGCATACAATTTTAATGATTTGGAAAAGCATGAAATGGAGGGACCTGAATACTTATATGTTGAACTGCATCTAAAGTTTGCGGCCATCGGCGCTTCGCGCCCTCGGCCGCGTTTTCAACCAACTTCAACGGATCGCTAAGATGGCGGTGTAATTTACCTTTGTTGATAAACATGAAATGGAGGAATCTTAATATTCTTTTATTCTCCAATTACATTGGAAATATTCTGCTTTCACTACTTTACTGACTTAATAACGAGAATTTATTTATTTATATTTGAGGTGCCCAGTCTAAGGACCAGGCGTTCGAAAAATAAGTCATATAGACTCATCAGTGCTCCTAACCACGGAAATCTTTAGTAAAAGGCGAAAGATTTATCCGGGTATTGATTAGAAACCAGAGTGATTAACAACTGAAATCAGTTGGTCTTTCTTCATTTCCCAACTTCATACCACTTTGGTAAAGTCACGGCAATAAACAGACATATTCAACCGTAATGCGACGACTATTTTCTGTTAGATTTGAAACAGTCACTAAAAACCTTCATGCTGTATAAAGCTCATGTAAAAATAGTTTCCCCTTTGATTTTCAACTGAGTTAACTTAAGCTGAGTGAAACATAAACGAAGTCTAAGGCAAACGGGGTGGGTAAGCTGAATTGGGAAAGGTGACGAAACCTATTTATTCTGCAAGTCCTTTAGTTTTTTTTCTTTGTTGTATAGGGGTGGGGGGATCCATCCGCTAAGTTGAACAAACACGATTCTATAGACAGAAATTCAGGTTTCCCAACCTTTGATATATGTGGGATTGATTAACCAATCGCTTACTAAAGGGTAATCAAGCAGACAACAGTAAACAATAACTGAACACAGTGTTAACGTTCTTTAAGAGAATCTGCTCCTGCTGGAGCTGTCAAAAATTGCCGACAACAAAGAATGTTTCACTTCATCGTGGCGGGGTATTGGTTAAAGTTTTCAACTAGCAATAATCACACCTCGGGAGACCCTCATTGGTTATGATATTGCCACTGCGCAAAGCTAAATTTCACATGAGAGAGCCCTACTACTTGAACCTTTTTCTTGTCGATTCCGCACGGACGTTGACACCAACAACATCAGGCAAGGTACTGCTTCTCGATTAAACTAATCATTTTGCTGCTTTCAGTTTTACACTCACATACCTATAAAGAATATAGTTCATTTTACGAATATTTCACATGTTGCCATACAACACCGTTGAGTAGTAAAATTCATGCAAATTACAATGCTTTTCGCCAGCTCAAGTGAACGCACAGGAATTGTTTCAGTTTACAGGTCAAATTTGCTGAACCCATTCCCGTTTACTTAACCATAAAATCAGTAAAAACCTACAACAACTGAACGAAAATTACTCAGTTGCTATCTCATTGTGCTTTTCCACTAGCTTTGAAATGCCGTGACCAGGATTCGAACCTGGGTTACTACGGTTTTACGCTATCAGACCCCACAACGTAGGGTCCTAACCACTAGACGATCACGGCCAAATTACAACGTTTCCACACACGTAAACGTTTCCACACAATCACATTAAGGATCATAAATATATTGTGTTGGTCATGTTAAAATCTGAATAAATTGAAAAAAGAAATGCCAACAGCATCCCGTATTCCCAAGCGGTCACCCATCCAAGTACTAACGGGACCCGACGTAGCTTAACTTCCGGGAGCTGACGAGACCGGGTGAGTTCTACGTGGTATGGCCGTTGACAGTATTGAATGTAAAATTTACAACGCATATGTCTGAATCGTTGTTGGCGTACATCAATTATCACAAAGTATCCGCCATTTTTACGTTTAAGCATCATAAGTGACTTTCTTATCGGGCTTGACAAATGCAATCTTTGCGTTTCGTTTAATAGTTTGCATATTTAAGTGAAGAATAACGCCTTTAATGCAATGGTTTTGATCACACGGTGACTGATTTACCAAGTGAAAAGTATTCGTCCAAGTCTGGTTCAGTTAGTATTATAGATTCTGTTGCTCAGGGGACGGCGCGAACGCAGTCCCCCACTACCAAAAATTGTACTCCCTGAGTTAATCACATTTGGATTAATCGCAAGGGTCAGCCCATCCTTAGTGCAATGGAAAGGCCTCACCCTGGAGGAACCACCTTGGTGATCATGGTTGCCTCTGAGCCAGGTAAGTATGATTTTTGTCAATACTTGGCGATTACTCATAGTTTTTTGGTAGACAAACAATAACGACGAAGTACACTAAATCATAGAGCTCAACAAAGAACTATCGCACATGGAATTACGCATAAAACTGAAAGATGGGATTGAGCATAGTTGATCCTATAAAGCTCTTATTTAGAAAATCGAAAACTTACAGCCATTTCTGGGTTAGAAGAAAAATGCTCTCATTTGGGAAAACTTCTTCCTCCCAAATGGAGACGTCGAATTGCACTGTTTTTTCGTCTATACTGCTCAACTGATCTAAACAACAATATTCATGAGAGACATGTCTGCATGTCAGATTGCCGAACAATCAATTAAACTAGAACCAATTTGAATGGATAGCTCTAAATAAAACTCGTTCCCTTTGAGGGACATAACTTGTTGGGCTGCAATTATTTAACCATGTTCCATACTTAGTGAAAGCTGTCGAAAGATACATCTCCAGCAGCCATATGACTTTCGATGGAATAGTGATATGTTGAGGATAAGAAAATATGTAGATATCGTATTTATGTCAGTTTTTCCACCTCATAATGATGCGAGATTAATAGAGAAGAGCACTTATAAATTTATTTAATTCAGTAAAACATCCCTTTTAAGGGGTGAGCCGAGCCCGGAGGTACTGCAATACCGGGTCAACCTGTGGCAGGATCAATGCAAGCATTGACATCCCACCGACTTCCAAAAATCAGTTTAATATTCTGGGGTTCATTTGAACCCGTATCAGATATTAAGCTGATAAGAACAGATACTACACTTTGATCTTAGCCAAAAGGCCGAGAAGCGATAACTGAAACTCAAGTTACTGGGTGTTATATGCCATACGGATCTCGAAAATATGGCTGATGAACAAAAAGAGCAAACCACTATCGCAAAACGAAGAAAGTCACCAGGAAACCAGGCTGTTGCTAGAACCCTGCCTGGCACTGTTGAAGGCCAATACAACTCATTAGTTTTTATCTTCTTTTGATACAAATAGGTTATTAGGCTAAACGGTTCCAATATTATATTATATGTGAAGCTGGTGATTGCAGTGCACTATCCGTTTGAGTCAATCAACTCCACCTAGTAGCAAACTCTGCACACTCTGCACACGCATCAGAAAACATGCTGGATAGAATCCTTGAATACGTAACGCAGCTGTTTTTGCAGCAACCAAGTTAATGTTACGCAGAGACAACAACGAACAACAGGAAGAAATGTTACGTGAAGACATTAGTGAACGTCACATGTTTGAAATACTACGCCTGCCAATGTGCGAAATTCTTATTAAAGGGCACAGGATTCGATCAATGAAATCTACACATGGAAACGTTAGCTATTTTGATATCGATAACACGAAACGCTAAAGAAGCGAGGCAATTGGATTTAACGTTTTACGGATATCAGAGGAATCAGTAAGTTCATTTTTCTATGCTTTGCTAAATTACCGCTCTGAAAACGCCGGTTTCCTTCCAGTGTGCCACAAGGGAACACCGGAAACGGTCCTCAATGGCTACGAGCAGATACCACGCAAGTGGCTACGATCGCAACCTGTTTCACTCTCAGAAGCCAGCGTCATTACTCGTCATCGCGGGTTGATTGGAGAAATGTTTCTGGTGGGAAACAAGTCAAGATATACTACAGAAATGATCCTGTGAAGTATGATCTTAAAGATGAAATAAATTTGCAAGAGAATAAATCGATTATGCAAAATGAAACAGCATTAATGATTCTATTCGTAAAATTACGTGGTTTTTATCGTTAACGAGTTCGTCCTAGAAGTGAATTATGTGGAAAAGCGCTACACAACGACACGGCGCGTTGTGTTCATTCAATACAAACAGCTGAAATGGCGAAACAACGACGGTATTTAGAGCACGGCGGAAATTAAAAGCAGTTTGTTGAGGGTCACTCGCCAATTTCTTATATCGCGCTTCATCCAAGAAATACAATCGATCGTCAGACATTAATACTTCAGCTGGATGTGTGGCACGCATCTGTAATCCTGCTTCTGGGAGGCTTGATAGTGTGGATGACTTGAGACGAGGATTCCTACTTCGTGACCGTGCATGTTGATCAGGCGTCCGCACTAAGTTGGGCATCAACATGGACCCATTGAAGGAATTTAATGGGTGCAGGTTAGCTAAGGAGGAGCAAAACGGGCCAGGAAGGAAACTACAGCCAAAAGTTCCCGTGTCGAGCAGTAGTAGGATCGCGCCCGTGAATGTACGACATGAATTAGCCTCGACAAAACAGTCAAACCTCTTTCTTTTTATTTCTATTAAGGAAAGAATGGGTTTCAATGGGTTGGTTTCTGCTTCAAAAGTGAAATACTGCTACAACAATAATAAGCTCCACCCTAAATCTCTAAATCTAAAATATTGCAATTGGGTAAAAGAGTGAAAGCTCAAGTGATTGGCATGATTGCATCTGAATATCAACCCGCTCCGTTAAGCTCAATAACGATTCACTGTTACTGTCACAGCCCAAAGCTAATACTGAATAATAATCTGAATACCTAAACGTTCAATTTCAATTGAAGTTGAGCCATCGGCGCTTCGCGCCCTCGGCCGCGTTTTCAACTTGTGCGTATGGAACGGTGGTGTTTGCATACAATTTTAATGATTTGGAAAAGCATGAAATGGAGGGACCTGAATACTTATATGTTGAACTGCATCTAGTTTACGGCCATCGGGCGCTTCGCGCCCTCGGCCGCGTTTTCAACCAACTTCAACGGATCGCTAAGATGGCGGTGTAATTTACCTTTTGTTGATAAACATGAAATGGAGGAATCTTAATATTCTTTTATTCTCCAATTACATTGGAAATATTCTGCTTTCACTACTTTACTGACTTAATAACGAGAATTTATTTATTTATATTTGAGGTGCCCAGTCTAAGGACCAGGCGTTCGAAAAATAAGTCATATAGACTCATCAGTGCTCCTAACCACGGAAATCTTTAGTAAAAGGCGAAAGATTTATCCGGGTATTGATTAGAAACCAGAGTGATTAACAACTGAAATCAGTTGGTCTTTCTTCATTTCCCAACTTCATACCACTTTGGTAAAGTCACGGCAATAAACAGACATATTCAACCGTAATGCGACGACTATTTTCTGTTAGATTTGAAACAGTCACTAAAAACCTTCATGCTGTATAAAGCTCATGTAAAAATAGTTTCCTCTTTGATTTTCAACCGAGTTAACTTAAGCTGAGTGAAACATAAACGAAGTCTAAGGCAAACGGGGTGGGTAAGCTGAATTGGGAAAGGTGACGAAACCTATTTATTCTGCAAGTCCTTTAGTTTTTTTTTTGTTGTATAGGGGTGGGGGGATCCATCCGCTAAGTTGAACAAACACGATTCTATAGACAGAAATTCAGGTTTCCCAACCTTTGATATATGGGGATTGATTAACCAATCGCTTACTAAAGGGTAATCAAGCAGACAACAGTAAACAATAACTGAACACAGTGTTAACGTTCTTTAAGAGAATCTGCTCCTGCTGGAGCTGTCAAAATTGCCGACAACAAAGAATGTTTCACTTCATCGTGGCGGGGTATTGGTTAAAGTTTTCAACTAGCAATAATCACACTCGGGAGACCCCTCATTGGTTATGATATTGCCACTGCGCAAAGCTAAATTTCACATGAGAGCCCTACACTACTTGAACCTTTTCTTCGTCGTATTCCGCACGGACGTTGACACCAACAAGCATCAGGCAAGGTTTTGCTTCTCGATTAAACTAATCATTTTGCTGCTTTCAGTTTTACACTCACATACCTATAAAGAATATAGTTCATTTGCGAATATTTCCACATGTTGCCATACAACACCGTTGGTAGTAAAGTTCATGCAAATTACAATGCTTTTCGCCAGCTCAAGTGAACGCACAGGAATTGTTTCGGTTTACAGGTCAAATTT